>NW_022170819.1:15865664-15939833 GCF_008802855.1 Photinus pyralis
TATACAGAGTGGCCCAACGAGAAGTATACAGAGCGCTTTTAGGGTATTAAAATTAGAAATTTCGAAAAATCCTCGAACACGTCAATTTTGTATTCGAGGGGGACAACTTTTGGAAT
This sequence comes from Photinus pyralis, assembly GCF_008802855.1. Classification (NCBI taxonomy): domain Eukaryota; kingdom Metazoa; phylum Arthropoda; class Insecta; order Coleoptera; family Lampyridae; genus Photinus; species Photinus pyralis. Next base: position 15,865,781 of record NW_022170819.1, read on the forward strand.
ACAAATCACAAACCCAAGTCTTCACCCCTCTACGTAGGGAGCTTAACCCCTAAAATATTAAATGGAGTCCTATGGCAAATGACACATTATTTGAAAGCCAATTTAATCTTGATTAATAATCTGCTTTGCTTTTTAAATTCTATTGATTCGTTTCGGAGATATTCGCATTTGAAATGGTTTTTTCCCCCTGATTTAAGTCCTTTAGATTACTTCTTATGGGGATATTTAAAGAATAAAGTTTATGCTACTCCGCCCGGAACATTACATGGGTTGCGATCACGTATAACCATAGTGTAAGAATAGAATACACTATGGTATAACTCAACAATTTCGAGCGATTACCCCTGAAATCTTGCAACATGTACGGCAGCGTTTTGAAGCAAATCTTTATTATTGACTGGAAGCAGGCGGAAGGCAATTCGAGCATTTATTGAAATAAATGTTGTGTGTTTAAAGTTATTTGTTATTTTTTGCACAATTTAAACCTTGTATTAAAATTTAAAAATTTTAATACAAGGTGACTTAGATCGCATTTGTTTTGGTTTTTTCAGAAACCATTTCAAAGGCGAATATCTCCGAAACGAATCAATAGAATTTAAAAACCAAAGCAGATTATTAATCACGATTAAATTGGCTTTCAAATAATGTGCCATTTGCCATAGGACTCCATTTAATATTTTAGGGGTTCAGCTCCCTACGTAGAGGGGTGAAGACTTGGGTTTGTGATTTGTATTCCAAAAGTTGTCTCCCTCGAATACAAAATTGACGTGTTCGAGGATTTTTCGAAATTTCTAAATTTAATACCCTAAAAGCCCTCTGTATACTTCTCGTTGGGCCACTCTGTATAATAATTATGATGGAACTTCACTCTTGATCACTAATTTTCAAAGTATCTTCTATATCTTTCATTTGTTCATAAAAATGACATTGCATTAAAAAACATGCGAGTATTAAAAGAAACAACAATTCATATACAATCTAAGGATACAGTGAAAATTAAAAACAACAAAGTGCTACCTACTTTCGGCATTTTTGGAAGTGCCATTATTTTGCAAATATTTTACAATCGCTGCAGCTTTCGGAAGTATGTAAGTACGAATTTTCAAAACTGACCTAGAAAATTTTCCCAGAAACTTTGAACTATTGAAAATTAATTGGAGCCGATTGGTAGTTCTCAATCGGGTACTAGTCCATTAAATAGCATTCCTACACAGTGTCTGTCGAGGGTTTCGTTGGAATAAAGCTGATAGTTTTCATAACTTTTGAAAAACTTTGACTGATTCTGTTCTGTTTTCAGGAACTTCAATTGAGGGATGGGCTCCTGCAGCATACTTAGAGAATATACATAGAAAGACTTCACGCAGTTCTAGTCGCAGTCATGATAAACTCAGTTAAATTTGTTGTATAAATGCAACTAGATATTTCGATTTATCATTTGACTTCTTATTCATTAGAAGTGTTTATCATTTGAATCTTGTAAATTGATGATAGGTTAGAATTAAGTTTCTACAATTCATTTTAGTGTATTTTAATTTATTTATTACAGTCTATCCAAAAATTATTGTTATTGTGTTTATAACGACATACAGTTGTTGTAAGAAAGGTATTCTTATAACATTTTATTAAATTTGTCATTTATAACTTTGTTTTATTAACAAGATGCTAAAATATTTCAATAAAGTAGCATGCAAGTCACGCATATCTGTGAGGACGAAGAAGGACCACAATTTTTCTTACGAATTTTGGCTTAAGCTAAAAAGTTAAGTTAGTGACGGAGGACTTCTCTGACCAGGATTGCCACAACATGCATTCTCGTAGTTGCAGTGGTGCTGTTTTTGTTCCAGGTTTGGGTGTTGGAGCCACCACTGCAGCTAAAAGGAATCTTAGTCAAGGCAAAGCTTCTAATCACCCCACTGTAGCTTCAATAATATAACAGACCTTAGAAGTACTGTTGACGCATTTGCAGTTTTCTTGTTTATACATGATGTTTAATCATTTTACATTGTTTTTAGCGAATTCTAGGATTGGAAATGTCATTGGTAGAAAATTATCGTGTAACTAGCCCACTTGCCGTCTATCGCTACATTAAACTGTACTTAATACGGCCCTGTACGGCGTTGGGTAGCCGTTGAAAATGGCGGGAATTTTAAATTCTCACAAAATTACAAGCTTGTACATCGCAAATACGCTTATTATTATCATTGTTGGAATAAACAATGCTATTACGCAATTAATAATATACAAAATGAAGACGAATTCTATTTTTTTATAATTTTTGATCATGACAATGTGTGGGGAATTAATATTTTAGGTTGGCAAGTTGGCAACACTATACAGTGATCTATAGGTAGTTCCTGAAGCCGTCGCCATTTCAAACTGTCTGTCGCGGTATTTTGTAGAACAATTTCTTTTGGAAAATGTTCGAAGAGGATTACATAGTTAAAACAGAAATTGAAGTGGAGGTAGATACAGGTGGAGTAGATCTCTCGGAATATATAAAGGAAGAGGTGGGAGAAGATGTAAGCGGAGGTCAAGCAGGATGTTCCAGTGTAGCGGATACCAGTACGAATACTCAAAAGACTAACAAAGATCGTAAATTTAAATGTGGGCAGTGTGACTATGCGACGACGTATAATTACTCTTTAAAGAGACATTTGCAGATTCATAACCCGGTTAAGAATTTTACATGTGAAACCTGCGGCTATGCTACGCATTCGCAATTTGTCTATAAAAAACACTTGACGATTCATAGAATTATAAAAGATTATAAATGTTCTGAATGTGAATACGCTACAAACAACAAGCAGTTGTATAGTCAGCACTTATTTAGCCACAAGGACACTCAAGAATTTAAATGTAAGAATTGTGACTATGCAACTAGTATAAAATCACGATTCAAGCAACATATGTTGCTTCATAATACTTCTAATGAGTATAAATGTGCCAATTGTGATTATGTGACCAATGTTAAAATTAATTTGAAGGCCCATACCAGAAAACATGGCCAATCAATGAAGTTCCAATGCGGAACATGTCAATATCAAACAAATTTAAAAAACTCGTTTAAAGTACATATGGAAAGCCATAGTCTGATAAAAAAATTTCATTGCAGTAAATGTTCATACGTCACTCATGCAGAACCAAATTTAAAACGGCATGTTCTCGGACATGACGCACAAAAATTGTTGTGTGATAAATGCAGTTACAAGACAAGCCACAAATCTTGCTTAAAAAAACATGTCTTAACTCATCAAGTAAAAAATATTAAGTGTGGCTTCTGTGACTATAGTACTAATACAAAATTTTTGTATAAACGACATCTGTCGACACATAAAGATGTTCACGATTTCAAATGTCCAAATTGTGATTACGGGACGAATGTAAAATCCCGACTAACGCAGCACCTCTTGGTGCACAATCCGAAGAGCTTTGAGTGTAATCAATGTGGTTATAAAACTAATGTAAAACGTTACTTAGTGTTACACTTTAAATTTAACCATAAGCGTGAGAAATGAAGTTAAATGTTAATAGTTTTAGTTAATTAGTTTTTTCTTAGAGTTTAAGTATTTAGAATTTAAGATTTCGTTGCGTTTCATTGTTCGGATTTAAATTTTTAAAAATGTTAAGATTTCGTGCATAAGTAATTAATTTTAGTTTTGTTTCTGTTGATATTAATAAATGTCTATTTTTGTCTTTTTTGATGCTGGAACATGCTGTAGGTATCATTGAAATTGCTCTGCATTCGCATTTATGGTCCAGGAGCAAGCAAAGGCTCTGAAAAGATTACAGCAAAATTGCAAATTCGATGCGTTTGCCATTTATTTGGAAAAAAGCTTTTGTGTATTAAAAGTTCATTCATTGGACAGGCAATTTTAAGTCATCTTGTGTAGATAGATGGTGATAGTCCATGCTTCAGTGAATGTTGAGTGATGGATTCTGTATTATGATAGGAGAGTGCAGATATGATCCACATGTACTTAGGCCTAGTATTCAGACCCTTTGTAACCTCTCTAACTAGAGTCGTCCGACCTTAAAAAACACTCAAGCCATCCCACACGTGAGATGAACCTAAGGATGCTGGAAGGTAAAGCAACATGGATCTAGAGCGGGACATCCATCAAGTATGTGATTTACTAGTTTTTCCATAATATGAATTGGGATGAAGGGGTGAGTGAGGTCGATTGCCCTTCTAGTATAGGCAATCTCTTACCTCGCCTTGAAATCGAGATTGACCCATCTCAAAACGTCTGCTATTCAACAGGCCCTTAGTTTTCAGACGCAAGGATCGCTAAGTCTTTTCACATAATTAAGAAGTCCTGTGGTTGTGGAGGTGGGGAGTCAGTTTCTAGGTCATCAGACAATTGGTCCCCACAAAATCTGCCAATTCTCTTTTTCGGCCTCGAGTTGGATATGTTGGCTCCAATTCAATTTTTTATCAAGTGTGATGCCTTTCACTGATCAAAGATCCTCTATACCTTGTCTTTTTCTTGTGAATAGAACTAGCTCCGTTTTTGTCGGGTTGGTGGATATAAGGGGTGTTTTCACGATCATTCTTCGGTTACTCTAAGAGCTGATTCCATCAGCCTGCATATAGTAGCCTTGAATTACCCAGTTATTAGTATAAATACATGATATGCATACCACATCAGCGTAAGTAGTCGCTGTCGTTGAGGCGACAGATGGGGCTGTAATAACGCTCTACAGAAGTGGTGATAGCCTGATAGCACCCCATCTTAAGGGGTCATCCTTTCGCTAATGTGCACTGTCTGACTTTCAGCAGCTGCGCAATCCAGCCTCGTACCTACTACTTTCATTACGCCTTGGTGGCGTGACGTAATTTCTATTGTGTCGAAGGTTGTTTTGTCAAATGCCCCTCTTATGCCAGTCCAGGGATCTCTCAATCTGTAGATCTTCCTGGGGAGTACGCGTGTTTATTAGGGTGCAACAAAAATCATGTTATAGCGCCGTAACCGGTATGTATCTATCGCACAATCTTTCAAGTGTCTTAAGAAGAAAAACATCAAACTGATTGGTTGATATGCTTTAGGTGTGGAGTAACCACCTTTGCCAGGTTTGGGGATAAAGACAAGTTTTATCTCCCTCCGTTGTTCAGCTGTGGTGGCTTCTAGAAAGTGAGCGTCTCTCAATACCTCGGCTCTCTCTGAGAGGTTGTCCGGGTATAGGATCCATCCTCTTGTCTGAGGCTAGCGGGGTATGAACTTTATGTTAGAATTTATTTAGGCATGATGTATGTACAGGAGGTGGAATCTATATAGAGGTGCAAAAACGTTTCCATGCGTCTCTCTGATTCCTGCTAATCTTCCGTACCAATACGTTATAGTTTTCCCAGTACTTATTGGCTTTAGCGTTCTACCTCGAATTATTGAACAGTTTGCCCGGCTGAGTTTTTTGCTTTTCGAGCGCCCTGCACCACTAAGGATATATGGCATCTTGACAGTCCTTATAGGGCATGCCTGTTCAAGTAACTCTACAATTGAGTGAGAGAGAAGATCTTTGCCCTGTAAGCCGGCAGAACTCGAAGTGCGGTCTGCCGGGAGAGTGCTTTCTAAGTTTTTCTCTAAGGAGATGTGTGTAAAGCTGGATATCCGTTACCTTGGGGTTGCGATAGCCCTTTTTCGCGATCCCTTGCAGTTAATTTCAAATTAAATGAAGGGCGGTTGGAACGTCTAGACGAGAGATGTACTGGCGATGTCGAATCTTATGGGTGAATAGAAATGGTGTCGGAGGAAGGTACCCACAAAGGTAAAGTGCAATATGCTGGAGAATTTATTCGCTAAGTGCTTGATTCTCCTTGCATTCCTTCTCCATTAATCATTTACCAAGAAGATGAATATCAATATACGTATATGGCATGCTACTATCTTATGACCGAATTACTAAGCTATTTCGGTTTAAACATGTGCCTTATCGGCACTTGTTATAATATATTACCTATGTTTTGGGAAGCGAAGCATTGCAAATGGGAGAGTTTTTTTTATTTACTAAGATAAAATATTTTTGATCTCTGTACCTAATTTTTTTAATTATTATTATTAATTATATTAATTTGTTTTGGGTTGTACAATAAAGTTTATCATTTAAATAACCGAAACCATCACAATTTTACTCTGCAGGTTTCTGATTCAGGGACTAATATTCGAAAAAAACTACCCCCCGCCTTTGAATATAAAATTATTATATTCAAAACCCCCGCTTACTGCAAATTCTCTTTGACCCTCTACAGAGAGTGGCCGTTCTCACAAGAGATTCTCACAATCTCCCCCAGCAGCCAGCACCAGATCCAATTCACAACCATATCCTCTTCATTAGGGCAAAAGAGAGCATTGTAAACAAAATTTAATTTCATACCATTTCTGCCACTCAAAAACCCTCGATGGGCGTTTCTCATTCGTAGTATCACAAATGAATCTAAGAGCGGCACAACCGTTTCAAACAGGGGTGCAATATCTCAAGCCTCATCATGAGTAAAGACAGGTCCCGCCAGGTTGCGCTGCTCAAAATGCCACCGGGGGCATCCATTGAACCTGATGCGACTTTCGTTTCTCAAGATGTCTGCAATGACAAAGGTTGGCTTCCAGGTTTTTTGTGGGAATTTTGATGTTTGCTTTTGCGGGTCCGTTTAAGTTTCTCAATTTTGCGTGGGCGATGGGTTTACACGTGATGGTTGAAATATCGGGGCGGTTGTTTTGATCTCATGGTCTTGATGTGGAAGTTCTGCGCGTTCTTCGGATGGGGCGTGTGATTCCGCGCGGGGGGTCGACGAATGGACCTCGGAGCAAGTGTTGCTTGTTACCAGTCCCTAGTGTGTTGCGTAACCTTGATTTACGACTAGTAGGTACTCCATGTGGTGCATATTACGTATAGGTACTCGCAATTATACACAACTCGAAAATTGGTAGGTACCTATTTGCTCTCGCGAATATTTTGAAGACGGAGGATTCGCCTAGTCTTTACGAAAATGGTGCAAAATCGGACCCTATACCTGAAGAATTGAAGGAGCTATTATAATCCATGCCCCACCATGGGATGCACCTTGTCGTGGTGGTGGGGCTTAGTACTCACAATTTCGCGGCGAAGGTAAGCATCCTAGGCCGGTAATTACATATTATGCTCCATGATTTTTACCCATTGAAAAGATTGACGTGAATGCTACGCAATTCATCTGGTTCAAAGAATGCCGTATCATTCAAATGCTTCATGGAGTTGAGAAATTCGAAAGGGTTCTCGACGATCGCTCATATCGGAAACTATATTGACCATGAGTAGCACAATTTTCACACACGTTCACTACTGAGCCGTGCGGTAGACGACACTTGAACAACTTTGATTCCAGGCTTGCTGGGAAAAGGTTGGTTGCTATTTGCCGATACAGGCGTAGAGTTGCGAGAAATCGAACTCGACCATAACTTGGTAAAGGTGATAGAGGAACCCCAGGGGCTGACCACCCGTGTTTTCCCGAGAAATTTTGGTGCAGTCAATTTTTGGTAAAAAAGGAAGGTTATACACTGCCTTTTTTTGAGGCTCTCAAAAAAAAAATGTCTCAGATCGCCCCGAAAAAAAAAATTGTCTTATAGAATATGGCCTGTAGAATCCATAATTTCAAACAGTTCCAAGATTGGGCTACTAGTTCAAACGTTACAGCCCTTTGAATTTTCTTTCGAAATTGGTTTCTAGTCTATAACTTTTGATTGAGAAGTCTGATCGAAAAAGTACGAATTGTTTTGGATTCTACGCACCAAAATTAATAAGAAAAAGTGTTTCCCGAGAAATTTTGGTGCAGTCGATATTTGGTAAAAAAGGAAGGTTATACACTGCCTTTTTTTGAGTCGCGAAAAAAAAATTGTCTCAGATCGACCCGGAAAAAAAATGTTCTTATAGAATGTGGCCTGTAGAATCCATAATTTCATACAGTTCTAAGATTGGGCTACTAGTTCAAAAGTTACAGCCCTTTGAATTTTCTTTCGAAATTGGTTTCTAGTTTATAACTTTTGATTGAGAAGTCTGATCGAAAAAGTACGAATTGTTTTGGATTCTACGCACCAAAATTAATGAGAAAAAGTGTTTTCCCGAGAAATTTTGGTGCAGTCGATTTTTGGTAAAAAAGGAAGGTTATACACTGCCTTTTTTTGAGGCCCTAAAAAAAATTGTCTCAGATCGACCCGGAAAAAAAAATTTCTTATAGAATGTGGCCTGTAGAATCCATAATTTCAAACAGTTCCAAGATTGGGCTACAAATTCAAAAGTTACAGCCCTTTGAATTTTTTTTCGAAATTGGTTTCTTTTCTAGTCTATAACTTTTGATTGAGAAGTCTGATCGAAAAAGTACCAATTGTTTTGGATTCTACGCACCAAAATTAATAGGCCATATGGCGGCCGACGAAGTTGTCGTGTCTGACCATGGTAGTAAAGTTTGTGCTGTTTGCGGCAAAAATACGGCAAAAAAACGTGTAAAATGTGTCAAATGTTGCAGCTACTATCATGACAGCTGTGCAAAAACTAAATTAAAACTCGTCAGTGTTATTGATGGCGATTTAATTAACTGCTGTGGAACTGTAACGGAATCAAACCAATCCATTGAAGATAATATGTACACCAGTGATGCCAAACCAAGCGAAATTGATTACTTGAGGGCCATTATTTGTGACAAAAATCGGTTGATTGCTTTATTATATGACAAAATCCAGATTATGGAAGAAAAAATGTTATCTATGGATAAATATCATGTAAGTACACGTTTTACAACACCTTCCCAAAACCAGCCGAAAGAAAACCTTGCATCCAGTAGCAGTTCTCATTCTACCGGAAGCCAATTGCGGCACCTTACTGCCCCAAAAATGCAAAATCCAAATATTATTTCAAAAAGTACGACTAAACGGGTTCATGATAAAGTAACTACGTATGCAGATAGAGCAGGCATGAATGCAGATAACGGTATTCGACCTTCTATCCAGAACGAGAAATTACCTGTCGTCAAAAGTCCAGCTGATGACAACAATGAACATGAAGGAGAATGGAAAACGATAAAAACTACTCGCCGTCTACGCAGAAAATCACCTGTCCGTGGAACCAATTCTTCAAATCTGGATATTCAAGGAATACCTCGCCTGTATCACCTTTATGTAAGTCGATTACATCCAAGTCTTTCTGCAGTTAATATTACCAATTTTTTATCTAAAAATGGTATTAACATCTTCGAATGCCAAAAAATGGAATCCAAATATCCAGAAATTTACAGTAGTTTTAAAGTATCTATAACTGAAGATATGAATGAACGTATCCATAAACCCGATTTGTGGCCCAACGGAGTGACAGTAGGAAAGTTTTTTCAGCATCTGGACAGACTCAGGGAGCGACAAAAACAAAGTATTCTCCAGGAAACAAGTTAACAAACTACATCTATGGAGTATGTCATCTAAATATTCAATCACTATCCAATAAAATCCTCGAAATTGAAGCAATCTTGAAATCTTATGATAAGCTGAACATATTGTGCTTGACAGAACACTGGGTGAATGATAGTGTCGTTAATCTTGTTAACATATCTAATTTTAGACTGATTTCCCATTTCAGTAGGAAAGTGCATAAGCATGGCGGCGTAATGATCCTTGTGAAACGCGACGTCGAATGTTACTCCATTCCGCTCACTGAAAAAATATCGGTTGAAATTGACTGTGAAATATCAGGTGTATTTATGAAGAACAGCAATATTATTATTCTATCTGTGTATAGATCTCCATTAGGGAATTTTAAAGTGTTTATCGATACTCTTACTGTATTATTTTCTAAATTAAACATTTACAAAAATATTGTCATTTTATGTGGCGATTTTAATGTGAAATTTCACACAAGCGATAATCAAGCCATATATCTTACGGACTGGTTAAGTAGCTATGGACTATATCCTACAATATTTAAAAATACTAGAAATCAAAATTGTCTTGATAATATTTTTGTAAACTTTGATGCAGGATTGAATTTTAATGCTTCTGTATTTGATGCAAATATTTCAGATCACCTAGCACAAACCATTTATTTTGCCACCCAGAGCATCAAACATAAAAATAATCTCAAAATATGTAGACCAATTACGACCGTGGGTAAGTCAATAATGTACAGTATGCTTGAGAATATGGATTGGTCATTCGTAGACGATATCTGTTTGCCTGCGGAAGAGAAATTCAAGTATTTTCTAAATATTTTTAACGATATTTTCCTTTTGAGCTTTCCTACAAAGGCCCTTAAAGAATCACGTTTATCAAGTCCCATGACTAATTGGTTTGACGATCGATTAAGGAATATGCGGGAAACTCTAAGGTTACTCAACGACAATTATAAAATGTTTAAAAATGAAGAGACACGTAACTTGGCAAGTACTTACAGAAAGTTTTATAAAAAAGAATTGAGTAAAGCCAAAATTAGAGCCAATGATAATTTTATAAAAAATTCTAATTCTAAACCCAAGGCTATGTGGAAGGTAATAAAACAAAATAGCCATGAGAGTTGCGGAGGTACCACAAATTTAACTTCTGATGAATTCAATGACTTTTTCGTGAACATTGCTGACGAAATAAGCGCTTCACTTCCGTCTCAAAATAAAGACCCAGTTAGTTACTTTAGTAACTATGCTATAACTTCGATATCCTTTGATTTTAATGAAATATCATTCAATAATGTTCGAGATATTGTAAATGCTATTAATAATAGTAGTTGCAAAGATTATTTTGATTTAACTGCTAGTATCATAAAATCTATGCTAAATGTTATTCTGATTCCGTTAACCAAAGTGATCAATGCTTGTATACGTGAGTCTACATATCCTATTCAACTAAAGGTGTCTAGGGTTGTCCCTCTGCATAAAGGTGGAGATCAGGATGTTCTTTCTAATTATCGGCCACTTTCAATAACTCCAGTTTTTTCAAAAATTTTTGAAAAAGCATTAAAAAACCAAATTGCAGATTATTTTGAAACAAATAAGTTATTTTCTATCAGTCAACATGGATTTCGCGAACAAAAATCAACGTCCACTGCAATATTACAATTAACAAACACAATTATAACTTGCTTCGAGGCAAATGACTTTTGCGTTGCAAATTTTTTGGACCTTACCAAGGCATTTGATTGTGTGAATCATGAGATTTTGCTAAATAAATTGGCTATATATAAATTTACTGGAAAAAGTATCGCGTTATTAAAATCATATCTGAGTACCCGAACTCAATATGTTCATTTCAATAATAAAAAATCTGCCTATCAACAAATTAATACCGGTGTACCCCAAGGGTCGGTTCTCGGTCCGATACTTTTTCTAATTTACATTAATGATATGCCTTTTTTAACTCAATCTGATAATGTTATTCTTTATGCAGATGACACAACTTTATTGAGTAGATGTCACGAATTAAAGGACGATAATCAATTTATTGAGAATATCGAAGAATGGTTACTAAATAACAGACTAAAAATTAATCAAACAAAAACGGAAAAACGTATTTTCACGCTGAGACACAGTCACAATGCAGAAAACTCAACACAAATTAAGTTTTTAGGAGTCACACTTGATCAGAAGTTAAACTGGTCAGCTCATTGTAGTCAGGTAGCTGTCAAACTATCGAAAGCATGCTACTTATTGCGATGTTTAAAATCCCTAGTATCTAGGGATGTTGTTATCACTGCATATTATGGATACTTTCACTCAATAATGTGTTATGCAATTATTACCTGGGGACATGCTTCGGGCGTTAAAAGAATTTTTTCAATTCAAAGGCGTGCTATTAGAATTGTAACTGATCTGGACTATAGAACTTGCTGTAAACATAAATTTATAGAACTTGGAATTTTAACAATTCCATGTATTTATATATTAAATTGCATATTACACGTTGCCACTAACCTATCGACTTACCGACTGCGTAATTTATCATATGAGTACGACACAAGAAATAAAAATAATATTCGTTCCAATCAACTACGACTAAATACTTCAAAAAACTGCAGTCATTATTATGGTATACAATTTTACAATAAACTCCCTCAGAGTTACCGTTCGTTATCTGTAAAAGAGTTAAAAAAAACCGTTACCAGTTATTTAAAATTAAACGCTTTTTATTCTAGTCATGAGTTTTTGTCATCTCGGTTTTGATAAATGAATGTGCCTGGTATATTGTCTGCGATTTTAATTATTTATTTAATGTATGTTATGTTTGTGACTAAATGTAATGTAATATGTACGTATATCTCTTACTGGACAAATCTTATATAGTCTATGGCTATTACAGAGAATAAACTTTATTATTTATTATTTATTATAGGAAAAAGTGTTTTCCCGAGAAATTTTGGTGCAGTCAATTTTTGGTAAAAAGGAAGGTTGTACACTGTCTTTTTTTGAGGCCCTCAAAAAAGATTGTCTAAGATCGACCCGGAAAAAAAATTTTCTTATAGAATGTGGCCTGTAGAATCCATAATTTCAAACAGTTCCAAGATTGGGCTACTAGTTCAAAAGTTACAGCCCTTTGAATTTTCTTTCGAAATTGGTTTCTAGTCTATAACTTTTGATTGAGAAGTCTGATCGAAAAAGTACGAATTGTTTTGGATTCTACGCACCAAAATTAATAAGAAAAAGTGTTTTCCCGCGAAATTTTGTTGTAGTCGATTTTTGGTAAAAAAGGAAGGTTATTGCCTTTTTTTGAGCCCTGAAAAAAAAATTGTCTCAGATCGACCCGGACAAAAAATTTTCTTATAGAATGTGGCCTGTACAATCCATAATTTCAAACAGTTCCAAGATTGGGCTACTAGTTCAAAAGTTACAGCCCTTTGAATTTTNTTTTACCAAAAATCGACTACACCAAAATTTCTCGGGAAAACACTTTTTCGTATAAATTTTGGTGCGTAGAATCCAAAACGATTCGTACTTTTTCGATTAGACTTAGACTTCTCAATCAAAAGTTAGGGGTAAAAAACGAAATTCGAGAAAAATTTCAAAGGGCTGTAACTTTTGATCTAGTAGCCCATGTTTGAAATTGTGGATTCTACAGGCCACCTTCTATAAGAAAATGTTTTTTCCCGGTCAATCTGAGACAATTTTTTTTCCGGCCTCAAAAAATGGCAGTGCATAACCTTCGTTTTTTGCCAAAAATCGACTACACCAAAATTTCTCGGGAAAACACTTTTTCGTATAAATTTTGGTGCGTAGAATCCAAAACGATTCGTACTTTTTCGATTAGACTTCTCAATCAAAAGTTAGGGGTAAAAAACGAAATTCGAGAAAAATTTCAAAGGGCTGTAACTTTTGATCTAGTAGCCCATGTTTGAAATTGTGGATTCTACAGGCCACCTTCTATAAGAAAATGTTTTTTCCCGGTCGATCTGAGACAATTTTTTTTTCCGGCCTCAAAAAAAGGCAGTGTATAACCTTCCTTTTTTGCCAAAAATCGACTACACCAAAATTTCTCGGGAAAACACTTTTTCGTATAAATTTTGGTGCGTAGAATCCAAAACGATTCGTACTTTTTCGATTAGATTTCTCAATTAAAAGTTAGGGGTAAAAAACGAAATTCGAGAAAAATTTCAAAGGGCTGTAACTTTTGATCTAGTAGCCCAATCTTGGAACTGTTTGAAATTGTGGATTCTACGGGCCACCTTCTATAAGAAAATGTTTTTTCCCCGTCGATCTGAGACAATTTTTTTTTCCGGCGTCAATAAAAGGCAGTGTATAACCTTCCTTTTTTGCCAAAAATCGACTACACCAAAATTTCTCGGGGAAACACTTTTTCGTATAAATTTTGGTGCGTAGAATCCAAAACGATTCGTACTTTTTCGATTAGACTTCTCAATCAAAAGTTAGGGGTAAAAAACGAAATTCGACAAAAATTTCAAAGGGCTGTAACTTTTGATCTAGTAGCCCAATCTTGGAACTGTTTGAAATTGTGGATTCTACGGGCCGGGCCACCTTCTATAAGAAAATGTTTTTTCCCGGTCAATCTGAGACAATTTTTTTTTCCGGCCTCAAAAAATGGCAGTGCATAACCTTCGTTTTTTGCCAAAAATCGACTACACCAAAATTACGGGTACCTTAAAAAGGGGTATACGTGTTGGGTTACTTTTTCATGCACGGCAAGTACTAACGATTGGCGCTTAATATTTCGTTAATGTTTCCATTACCGTGCTAACTTCACCCACTTGCATAGATTCTGTTTAAATTTAAAAAAAAGCTTGTAATAGGTTGAATTATTTGAACTACTTTCCAATTGTAGTTTTTTGTAACAGTCCAACATTCTTTATTGGACCAATAAGAATTTTAAATAGTGGGATTGCTTTGAACATATGGAATTTATTTAGTTTTTATAACCTAACTAATTGTAAATATTTTCTTAGCTTTGTAACGGTTTATTAACCATTGTTTATTTATAAACAAATTGTTGTAACAAGCTATATTTCAAATAATGAATTTACAATAAAATTTTGAATTAAAACTTGCAACTAAAGAAGGAAGCTGAAAATGGCGACTGAAGACTCTCTCATCAAAGTAATACCTCGAAATGAACCGAAGGATATCGTCATTGTTACAATCAAGGAAATTTTCATCGCATTTTTAAGTTCCTCCAAGTTACAAGTTCACGCATTGGATCTTACGGCAATTCTGAGGAACGACTGTAGTCTCTCGATCGCCAACGTTAGTCACGACATCATCAACTTGTTAATCGACGGCTTTCTCTACTATTGCAAGGTGTGGCCCGGCTGGGTAAGGAAAACGGAGTATCTCAATGGGAAAATTGCCTTCAACGTTTGGCATAAGCAATTCAAAGAGTACATCTCTTATAAGTGCTCTGCGCTTTTGGATAGAGCGAAGAAGCACCTACAACAGAACTCCAATCTGATCACTGTTGAGACACAAACGGAAGAAACAAGTACGGATTGTTACCAATGCCCGTATAAATTAGTCATAGGAGGACATCCTACCATAATTAATAACATCGCAATTCTTACACGTGACGGTAGGTCTTATGCACAAAGTAGATTTGTAAATTGACAATTTCGTTGTAGAAAACATCTACATCAAGCAGCACCCTATTAAACCATGGGCTCCACTCACAGTAGCGGAATTTATAAACTGGCCGTTTGTCGCTGTCGAACTGAAACTGTTGGACCTCCACATAGAAAGAGTCAACGCTCATAATTTTTCACGGTACATCACAATTGATCACTCTGAACTCAACATCTCGGATCGAGAATTCATAACGCACATCAAGAAACACTCCCTGCTGGCACGATCGTACTTCTACGTCTATTTCCGATTTTATATTGAGCAGCTTTTCGAAGTTTTAAGCAGCATTGGGAAGGTAAGTGCGCACTGCACGCATTATCAATACCTTTCACATTTTTTGCTCCTCAGATTAGCACTGACCATTTGTGCAATTTGAAGATGATCTGCGAGCAGTTCCTGGAAGACATAAGGGAAATGAACATTAACGGGGGCAGCATGCAAACGCACACCACCGTCGGCTTTCACATCGGCAACTTTAAATATTATCGCCAGAAGCAGATCGTCACATCACAAAAGGACCAAGTCCAGGACAATAAGACAATTATAAACTTGGTAGAGATAATTGTACCCGAGGTTGTTTGTACGTTACATCACTTTCATGCGGTACAAGACATATCCGTGTCAGATACAGTTAGTTTTAAAAGTTTGAACCTGCTGACTAAGCAAATAGCGGATCCGTTTGATGAATCCATTAATCGTCTCGTGCAAAAAATTCTTGAGGATAGTGTAGTTTATCGGTGCACTTTCTGTACTGTGGCCTTCAGTGGTGAACGCGCACTTTCAAATTTAACGAGTCACTTCTCCGACTTGCATAAAGTTGGCCATCATCTTATATGTAACCGTTGTGGTGGACAATTCGATATGCAACAATTGGTAACGAAAAGGTGGAAGCATAAATGTATCTGAATATTTTATCTGTCTTGTTAGTGGTAGCACTTCGGAAGTTTGTGTAGGTTTAATTATATTTTAAGTACTTTATAATTCGACGAAACACTGTCCACTTACATGTTTGCGAAATATTATGTAACATTTCTTGAATAAAAAATTTATACTTGCATTGTGTAATTATTGTTGAGCAATCAATATCTGGCACATAAAATCTGTTAAGATTGTGCAATTGATTGGACTCATAAGGCTCTCAAAGCTCTAAAGGATCTAGAATTTCATGGCTATTCTTTAGATTTTGTTAGTAAAGACTTCTCACATGATCTTCAAGCTTTAAATTTCACAAAAAAATCTATAATTCATTTGCAACTCCAACTTGAAGTTCATTTCTTAATTCATGAAAAATATCAAAGGGGGTTTTAGGGGCTCAGCACCCAAAAAAGCAGAGTGGCAAATTGGCGGGTTACAAATTTTAGATTTAACAAAGGGAAGGGTCAAAACTTCAGAGAATATTTGCCTCTTAATGAAATGTCGGAAGAGGATTCCATCAAAGGAAAGGTGTGAGGCGGCGAAAAGATCTATCAAAGGGGAGTGAGAAAACTTCAAAGAATGGTTAGGGGTAAAAAAAGACATTCGAGAAAAATTTCAAAGGGCTGTAACTTGTGATCTAGTAGCCTAATCTTGGAACTGTTTGAAATTATGGATTCTACGGGCCACATTCTATAAGAAAATGTTTTTTTCCCTGTCGATCTGAGACAATTTTTTTTCCAGCCTCAAAAAAAGGCAGTGTATAACCTTCCTTTTTTACCAAAAATCGACTGCACCATAATTTCTCGGGAAAACACTTTTTCTTATTAATTTTGGTGCGTAGAATCCAAAACAATTCGTACTTTTTCGATTGGTCTTCTCAAACACGGGTTATATACTAGAAACCAATTTCGTAAGAAAATTCAAAGGAAAGGTGTGGGCGGCGAGAAGATCTATCAAAGGGAAGTGTGAAAACTTCAAAGAATATTTGCGGCTCAACGAAATGTCGGAAGAGGGTTCCATCGAGGCGGCGAAAAGATCTATCAAAGGGGAGTGAGAAAACTTCAAAGAATGGTTAGGGGTAAAAAACGAAATTCGCGAAAAATTTCAAAGGGCTGTAACTTGTGATCTAGTAGCCCAATCTTGAAACTGTTTGAAATTATGGATTCTACGGGCCACATTCTATAAGAAAATTTTTTTTCCGGGTCGATCTGAGACAATTTTTTTCCGGCCTCAAAAAAGACAGTGTATAACCTTCCTTTTTTACCAAAAATCGACTGCACCAAAATTTCTCGGGAAAACACTTTTTCTTATTAATATTGGTGCGTAGAATC
Organism: Photinus pyralis; assembly: GCF_008802855.1. Classification (NCBI taxonomy): domain Eukaryota; kingdom Metazoa; phylum Arthropoda; class Insecta; order Coleoptera; family Lampyridae; genus Photinus; species Photinus pyralis. Next base: position 15,883,088 of record NW_022170819.1, read on the forward strand.
CAAAACGATTCGTACTTTTTCGATTGGACTTCTCAATCAAAAGTTATGGGTAAAAAACGAAATTCGAGAAAAATTTCAAAGGGCTGTAACTTTTGATCTAGTAGCCCAATCTTGGAACTGTTTGAAATTGTGGATTCTACGGGCCACATTCTATAAGAAAATGTTTTTTTCCCGGTCGATCTGAGACAATTTTTTTTCGGGGCTCAAAAAAAGGCAGTTATTTACCTTCCTTTTTTACCAAAAATCGACTACACCAAAATTTCTCGGGAAAACTCTTTTTCGTATTAATTTTGGTGCATAGAATCCAAAACGATTCGTACTTTTTCTATTGGACTTCTCAATCAAAAGTTATAGACTAGAAACCAATTTCGTAAGAAAATTCAAAGGAAAGGTGTGAGGCGGCGAGAAGATCTAACAAAGGGAAGGGTCAAAACTTCAAAGAATATTTGCCCATCAAATTCTGTTAGGCACCACCTTTCTTTCGTAGACGCCACCTTGATTTCTAAGGCGCCATCTAAAATTTTTTAACGCCATCAAATTCTGTTAGGCGCCACCTTGCTTTCGTAGGCGCCACCTTGATTTCTTAAGCGCCATCTAAAATTTTTTAACGCCATCAAATTCTGTTCAGAATCACCTTGCTTTCTTATAGATTCTTAGTTGGCGGCGCCTAAGAGAGTAAGGTGGCGTATAACACGTATCATTGCGCCAACCATTTTTAAGTGGGGCCTAAGAGAGCAGAGCGTTGCCCTCGAAGGCAGGGTGGCGCTTATTTTAATTTGGTGGTTATTAAGAATCCTTAAGGGTCGCCACTCCCCAATAGCTTCTAAATACTTTACCAGGGTTCTATTTAATGGTTTCATTCTCTCAGAATCTTTTAGGGTCCTTTGATATTATTTCCTCACTTTCAGTGGAGCTTTTATGACATATGAAGAGAGCTCCTAACAGTTTTTTATAAACGTCTCCAAGTTACTTTTAGAGCGCTTCATATATGCTATATCTGCTGCATTTACAGAACAGTAGACTCCAATTTTGAAATGTTCTTAAGTAATCTAAATCAGTTACTAAAAATCCTAAGTAAGAAATCCTATAAAATAATCATTTGTGGTGATCTAAATGTGGAGCTTATCACAGATATGGACAGTAAGCAAAAAGGTAAACTTTTACAACTTCTGTCATCATAAAACTATAAAAGCCCCAATACTTATCACACCAATAGTTTTCAGTCGACTATCGACAATATCTTTACAAATTTAGACAAAAATTGCTTTTCGGTTGAACTAATCCTTAATTATCTGATCATATACAGTCTAAATAGCATTATGCGGGTCACTCTGTAATTGGGCGCATGCCTGTTGAGGGCCCAAAACAAGAGAGGGATAAAATGAAAAAAAATTAAAAAAAAAAATAATAAATAATGCATAAAGCTTATAATTTTAAGGAGACTGCAGCTCCAGAACCAAACTAGTAAGCAAATCTATATATTTATTAAGAAAATTGTATACTCATGTATTTACTCACACATTAATTATGCTATAATTATTTGGGGCAACTCACTGCATTTAAACAAGGTATTTATTGTACAAAAACGAGCGATAAAGGTGCTTCTACTATCTAAATGATTTTTTTTGTATTATTTGACGCATCCTATGCACTACATGGAAATAAAGAGTATTATTATTATTATACCTACCTGCAGTCTTTAACCGAACTTTAAAGGGACTTGGGAGTAGATTTAGGTAATACAACTAGTAAAGAAACTGGTCAAATTGTTTAACTCAAAGTTTAATACAAAATAATCGAATAATGTTGATTACTTTATAAACAAGGAAACAAGTAAAATACAAAACAAATAGTATATAAAATAGTGCTGTATTTACTCTCTTGCTATTAACAAGAAATAAAATTGGTCAAATGCATGATAAAACATTACATACTGGTATATAAATACAAAGAAAAACATTACTCTTTAGGAACACAATTATGTGCCCACCGTTTCTCAGTTAATACTTCTACGTCATATTGTACACCACATTTATAACACAAAACCATCTGTTCCGATTTATGTAAGTCGCTAAAATGATTTATAGCGGACTCATAAGCGGAAGGTCCTGTGAAGTTTCTATTACACAGAGCACAATCGTACATGACACTCGAGTTGTTTATCATAATCGCTAACTTATCCAGATCTGAACTTGTAGAATCGTCTAATTTACTTAACAACGTGTTTAAACTTTGAAACGTTACATCCTCGCTCTCCATATTGCTCTGGTCTTGCACCGCGGTGAAGTAATGGAGCGAAACGTCGACCTGCGGAACGATGACTTCGTAGAAATTTACTGCACTTGTATCAACCAACCTGCAAACATTAAGAGCTAGAATTAAATTAATAATTATTATATACAGGGTGTTCCTAAATATTATGGACATACGACAGGGCTCTGTAGATCAGAAATGGTATGGTAACTAGTCATAAAATGCACTAAAGAATTAGCTCCTACATCATATTTAGGAACACCCTGTATATATGTAACAGGGCAAATCAGTTTCTGCTAATTGAGTTAAGATCTTTTTGGATATTCACTCCTGAGATGTACCTACTCTGTCTTGGAGACCATCTTCTTACTTCGGATGTAATGGCATCTACCAATATTGAAGCCGATACTCGAATGGGTCGACATTGTCGAATTATAAACACTCATCTCCTTAATATCGTTCAGATACTCGGCAAAAATGACGGCCAATTCGTTTCGACGTTCTTCATTTACCTAAAACACGCTGAAAGTGACCAGCTCTACTGATGCCGCCACGATTACCTTCGGTATCTTCTGTAGAACGATGTTCAGTTGAAGAAAATAGTAGAAGAAGAATGTGTACGAATACGGCTCAAACTCCGTTCCGGGCTTTGTTTTCATGATGTAATCGATGTAATGAATCTCGGGAAACACAACCTTGTCACCGTGCAGCGCGACGTAACGATTAACTTTGTGATTATTAGCTCGCGTGAGAGAAATGTCGGGCATTTTTACTGTAACCGAAACGTACGGCCAGTTTAGAAACTGGGGCAACTGCAATCCCTGCCAGGGCTTCTCGGGATGTTGCTTTATCACAATGTCACCTAAAAGCGTCTACAATTTAAATGTGTGCAGTGACAAAAAAAGACTTACCCGCGTGTTTTGTAAACACCAAATTGTTTATAACAGACGGCGGTCCTCCGATTACCAAATCATAAGGGGCCATCTCTTTCTTGCCGGTGAGGTTATCCGTTTGCGTACCTTTGTCGTGCACAGTTTTTCCGTCTTCGTAATCCGCGGCATTCTTCAAAATAAAGTTACACTTAAGGGTGAGATACTGGCGAAATCGTTTAAAGTCGGGTGAACTGGAGGACGGTAAATCGGTGGTCAGTCGCATCCAGCCGGGCCAGACACCCATATAGTACGCTAAGGCCTCGCATAATACACTAACCAGCCGTCTATCTAAGTGGACTGTGCTGATGCTTAGATCATTGTTGAGGATGGATTCCATCTTTCTCCTGTTCATATCTAAAGGTTGGCTCATGATAATCGTCTCAAAGACGTTGTATAAATTAACTCGTCCATGAGATCTTCGTTCGTGAATGTAACGAATTTCTGATAAACTTCTTTGCAGTTTTTCAACGTTCATTTTTGTTGTAAAAATGATAGCAGCGTCTCTTGACACGCAAAGGGTAAACTGTGAAATCCGGTTGTCCGTGGCTGCAGTTACGCGAAGAAACCTACATCGTTGTATCGAGTAATTCAAAAGTTGTCAATTGAACTTTCCGCGTATCAATTTTCAACTCGAAATGACCGGTCCATCTGACAAGTGTATTGAGGTTCGTTGACGATAAACACCATATCACCGCCAACTATGACGTTGAATTTAAGTCGCTATTTATATCTATTACAATACCTATTTTATTTATTATTTTTATTTTATTGCCTTTATTTTATAGTGTAGGGAGTGTTTTTTTCCCTGGAAATTCTGCGAAAATCTTCGTCTACAGCGCCAAGCTAACATAATTTATTTTATTTTTACTTTTTATTTTATTTTATTGCCTTTATTTTATAGTGGGCGGGGTGTTAGCAATTTGCTACTCTTCCCACTCAATCCACTATACAATCACAAACAGCTATGCCTTAACTGGGATTCGAACCCAGGACCCTTGTAGCCAAAGTTAGAGCTTCTAACGTAAGATCTTCTGAGCTACGCAGGTCGCATGTAGATGATGACTCGCTCTTGGCTTAATTTCTTTCTTCAGAATCCACCGAATGGACCGATTAACTGGAAAAATGCAACGCGTTTTGCGAAAACGACCGGACACTGTGTAACGCCGATTAACGAACGCTGCGTCCCACTATTTACACTCATATTTATAGGTAGGTAATCGCTTTTGTAAAATCTGACGAGATAATAACGGTTTATCTTACAACAATGAATGGTTTAAATATCTACTCATAACAGACGTGCTACTTAACTTGCTCTTCTCGCTCTTATTTTAATTCCAATGTCTCGCTTCATTTATTCATCCCGAATATATACGTAATGCAGTGTACATATTAATTTACTTTATTTATATCCAGGGCCGTAGAAAGAAACTTGGGGCCCGGGGGGTTGTTAAGCACGGCCCCTTTTTTGTGCTTAAACTTACCCATTCCACATTACTTTATTCTACTAATCAAGGACTCATAATATGAAATATTTTATTTTAGTGAAATTGGTATGCTTTATGGATGTAAAAATGTTATTCCCAAAAAACCATGCAATGGGCCCCTTTTCAAAATCCGAGCCCAGGGGGAACCCCCCCGTTTCCCCCCCCCCCCTTCTCGTCAGGCCTGTTTATATCTGAAATAAAAATTGCTAATTTCCTATTAGCTTCCATACGGCTAAATAAAATATCAATTTGGGTCAGGAATAAATGAAACAATTAATTTCCTTACAATGCTAAAACACACATTCGCTCGCACACAAAGTATTACCTCAAAGTCCCGTATTTCGAAATGATCGCTAGTGTTCATCGTTGAACATATCTGTTCCAACAAGTACCAGAAGCTTATCCTCAGATAGGGCCAAATCAGTTCGATTTGGGCTCAGTGATTTTGAGAACACTCATAAATTAGTATTAATATATAATTCGCGATTTTTTAATTTTCTTTACCTGCAAACACAAAGATACAAATAAAGTCAAGGTCTACAGGACCATTTTGAAAATGTAATTTTCATTTAACACTACAGACAATTGTTTTTTTTCCTTGATAACGGTCGCAGATACAAAAAATTACCCAAAAGTTTCTAAAGAAATAGGAACATTTATTATTTATAATCTACCAGCGGCGCGCCGCAAAATGTTCAGGGGTAGAAAATGGAACATCGCCCAGTAAAAAAACCTGTTGATTCTCACTACCATTCACTTCAGCGTAACGTATATTCCAAATTTGAGCTAAATATGCAGGAGAGGAAAAAACTTAAAAAATCGTAAAATTATAACACGCTTGGTAACGAAGCGTTTGCGGACCTATGTTTTATATGAAATTTTATTCATTAAATAAGCCATTATTATTAGTCTCTTTCGTATGTACATGATATTTAGGAACACCCTGTATACAATACTGACTATGTCGAAGAGCTGATACCATCTCAAGACAAGAAAAACAGGTGGCTGAAATATCAGAAGCGCTATTCCTAATATAAACAACCGTTTAAATTTGAAAATATCCCTTGATAGTGCCAATAGTGCCCTACGTGTCAATGTTCAAATGTGTCTCAATTGGAAGCGTTCAACGACGCAATTCACCACCTGTTTAGAATCACTGATTCTACTGTACTTAACCTCAATTTTACTCTTGTCAATAATAATCATATATATAAGAGAAGTATATATATGATAATAATATTTATTTAAATTAATTAACCCATTCATTTCTCACTTTCAAAATGATGTCCGATGACTCTGAGAACGATGGCGTTTACGTTGAAAACAGTTATGAAAACGACATATACTATCAAAAGTACAAATTGCTGCTAGAAAGATGCGAAGCGGTACAAAAACACAATCAACAGCTAGTTTATAGGTATCCGCTCACTTTCTAGTCGATTAGAATATAATGCATGATTCATTCTTTAGGCTACAGCAAGTGAAAAAAATTACTCATAACCATTACGAGGCGGTGAAGATGCTAAAACAGAGACTAAAAGATTTATACCAAGAGGATTGGACAGTCATTCCGAAGGAAGAGTTGGATGAGGAAAGCGAAACTTCAATGCACTCGAATTTAAAATTCGCCGTGCAAATTAAAGAGGAACGACATAGTGATCGTAGGTATCTTAATCTGTTTACTTACCGCTTAATTTACGCTTAAAACGTTATGTACCTGCACAAATATTTGCAGACGAGAAAGAAAAGGTGAAGGGTGCGAAAAAGGGGACGAAACGAAAATGTGGTAAATCAGATCGTGATCCCAAGGCGCCGAAACGACCATCGAACCCATTCTTCCAGTTCTGCCAGGAGCAACGACAAATTCTAATGGAGCAGCTGAACGCCGAACTGAAACCCGGCGAAGCAGAGCTGACCAAGCAAGAGCTAACACGACAGCTGGCGATTAAATGGAAATCGCTTACGGCCCTAGACAAAAAGGTGAGCCTAATCCGTACTGTCTCTGTTAAGTAACGATATTTTGCAGATTTACGTGGATATGTACGAAAAATCAAAAGAGAAATATGCTGTGGAAATGTCCGAATATAATATGAAAAAATGAACTGTACACATTTTATTATTTATGTCGCTTTAAACGAATCCTTTTCCTTTCGAATAGAAGCCATTACTGCGATCGCTTCGGCCGCACCGCTGTGTTTCTGAACGTGCGGCGTTTCAACTCGCATGAACGGGTTTATCAGTTTTTCTTCGGCAATCGTCGAGGGCACCTACAGGGTGATCACTTTCAGACTGTACAAATGACAGTTAGTTAGAGCAAGGCTTTGGCATCTTGAATGACAATTGAATATAGTTAAAATATATGTACGCTTTGCACCCCCTATTATTTAACGTCCTAGGGCCATGCGCAAGAGGTTTTAATGGAGGGGGTGAGGGGGCTAATTTTTTTAACTTAAGACTTCATTTTTTAGTATTTAATCTTTGAGCAAAATTATTTCTTAGTCTAAGTATTGTTTATTAATTATAGTTTGTACTTTAGGTAAGGTCCAGGGGGTGTGTTGGGTAAAGTTTCACTTTAAATAATTTCATTGAATGTAATTCATTGATAATTCTTATATTAGTTCCAAACCCTATCATACAACTTACTGACGACAGATGGCGCAATTGTTGTGGTATTCAGGCTGGCACAGACCGAGATAACAGAACATATCGTTAGAAGTTAGCACTCACTGCTTCCACGATGGGCACCCCCTTACCCTTAAAATAATGAAATATTAATTTATTTCAACAACGCTTTAACGTGCGTAGAATGACGTATACAGGGTGTTTAAAAAAAAGGTCCGATATTTTATCCGCGTATGGGAGGGGCTAAGTGAACGGAACCAAAGCTCACATTACTCCAGCTTAAATATTCTCAAAGATTGCAGTTGTTATGGAAATATTACACCCACAAAAAGTATCCTTTACACATGGTCCTAAGGTAATATCTGGCCTAATGGAGGGGGGGGGGCGCAAATGCATACATTATTCTCCAGCTGCTACTATTACAGGCTCCCAGAGTCCTACTCTAACCGGTCTCATAAATATTGTTACCGTGGGTAATCCTCGTTGACGTTGATCAATCGCCCACTGAAGCTTGCTCTGTATATCCTTATTCTCCTTCTCCACGTGCTCTGCGAACTTCAGATTTTGCACGGTGTACTCATGCCCACAGAACACTCGAGTATTATCGGGCAAAGTGCCGAGTAGCGTTACCAAGGCGGCGTACATCTGCTCTGCGGTTCCCTCGAAGAATCGACCGCAACCGCCGATGAATAAAGTATCGCCCGTAAAAACGGCGGGTGTTTGGCCCTCTGCCGTCAGATAGTAGCATATGTGGCCCGTCGTATGGCAAGGGGTGTAGAGGCATTCGACGTTAATGTCGCCGATTGTAAACTTGTCACCGTGTTTGACGCGATTTGTTAGTGCATTAATGCGCTGATCGCCGCCGAAAATTTGCAGGGCATTTTTGGATTTACTGACCAGTTCTTCGTTGCCTCCGGCATGATCCCTGCAATATTGAGTGGAGTTAAAACCCACTGACTTGCCTTTTTGGGATTCATAAGTGCTTTTATTAGTTTCACAATATCATTGAAAATTGAAATTTTTAGGATTAATCGATCGATGCAATCTATGCTAAATTTGATCCTTATCTTTTGTAAATATTTTATCTTGCAAATCTTATCTGCAAATTTTACAATCAACTAAACAAAATAACCAAAATACAATACAAAATGCATATGGTTCCCATAGGTCGACTCCTTTAGGAGTAGATATTAAAATTAAAAAGTCAAACGCCCAATCACAGATATACTTAAAAGCGCCCTCTATCGACCAGCAATATAAACATGTACAAACTGCTTATGGATTTATACATTAGATGTCGCCGCAAAATATTTAAAGCATAGATTATTAATAATATATTAATTAAGAATATATCTATGCCTTATAGCGAATGTGCAAACTTTATCGCTTTAAATTTTTGCAGCGACGTCTAATGCATAATTCCACAAGCGTAAATAACAATGTATATCAGAAAAATGATTAGCTACCCAATATAAAATATCCCAGAATAACCCACCTGGGTTTGAGCTGAGCCCACCCGGAGGTTCACTCAAAAAACACGAGTGGGTTTTTTGAGTTTACTCACTGATCATTCAGCCTTTCACAGTAATACCTACTCTTACCAGTGGTGATGGGTCGTGAGAACCTTTGTTAAATTAACACCCTCCTCGTCGACAGCTTGCAAAACCGTATCGGGCGAAACAGGATCGACAATCGCCGCCTGCTTTGTTTTCTCATCGATAATCTACAATTATTGCATGCGTTACCCACATGTTTCCTACCTCTGAAGTTTACTTACGAGATACATGTAATTGTCGGACAGTGCCGGTAAAATGCGGATCTTCATTTTTTCAAACCTGATACTGTTTTGAGCACTGTGACTATTCCTCAGACCGTTAACTCTCAAAGAGTTCACTGAAAATCCCAAATCAGTCTACCGACCTCACGCTGAGGTTCGATCGCTTACCTCGGTAGTATGTTGCGATTAAACGTTGAGTGACTGAGTTGGGTAACTTTGTAACGATTGCCTGTAACATTTCACCAAATAAAATTCATTTTATTGACCAGATTATAGCTTTATAAGGTTTAGATATGATAATCAAGGTTAAAGTCATGTCATATCAACTCAAAAGTCAAAAAATGGAAACAAACATCCAGGGGTTCTCAAAATGTGGAGACCAGTTTTACACTGTGACTCAATGAGCAGGACTGTGCAAATCTACAAAACAAAGGGCTTTTTTCCCAAAGGAAATGGTATTAAGACTTTGTGCACATTCATTCCTGTATCACCAAACACAATATTTGCAGAACAAAATTTGAAATTATATTCATTTTGATCAATAATTTTTTTAAGAGAATCTTATCTAGGGAACCCATGGATGGAATGGTTCCCATGATACTCGTAGCATTTCCTCTTTGAATTCTAGGCTAATTCGTTGAGTGAGGAAGTTTGACTCTTGAGGTACCTACTCGAAGAGTTCATAAGCACTTTCGCAATTTTCAGATTTCCTTCTCTTGTTTTCTTCTGCTAACTTGATCGTGCCCCCGCTTGCTTCAATGCCTGGTTGTCGATACAAGTCGAGTCCCTGAACAACTGCACTAAACTTGAGAGCAAAACGTCCAAGCACCTCTTGGAATTCTTTTTAAGATCTGTGATTTCTGTGTTGCATTGAAATTGTATTAAAATTCTAATACACTGCTTGTCAGACTGACAAATGTATTCATTTTTGACGATTTTTGTACTATTTTAACAATAATGTAAACTGTATTTAAATATATTATAAATTATACTGAAATACCACCTTAAAAACCTAAGTTTGTATAAATAATTATCTTATGTATATGATTTATTATTATACTGTGTATTTAAGCAAACCCTTATAACAAGGGCAGTTTCTTTATATTTAATATAATGTTTTCTTCCACTTTTTCTTCTTAGCTACCTGCTCCCCCTGATTTTCAGGTTTTGTTGTTGTGTCAAAGACTGAATATTGAACATCTTGAATAGGTAGGTAATTAGGTATACAATTGCGACACTATTGCAGAGGGTAAACAAGAAATTTTTCAAATTATAAGGATCTTATGGGTCCCCCAAGCGGGTACTGTAATTTTGACTTAGCCTGTAGGTACTTATAGTTGGCAACACTCAGAAAAAACAGAGCCACCTAACTTTCAAGTCGAAACGACGGACGTTTCGCGGCATTTTTGAATCTCGGTAGCAATATCGACTTAATATGGACGGCACCAATGAACTCATACGTTGTGCAATTGCTTCTTTTATGTGTTGAGACGTGAGACATTTTAAAAATGCAGAATTTTGTGAGTAAGAGAGGACAAGAACAAATAAATACATTAAAAACATAGCAGGGAAACCTTTTATGGACAAAAAACCTGGCATAACTACCCCAAAATGCAAAAGAGAAAATACAAAAATTGTACGATAAAAATGAGGTATAATCGAATCAAATCAGTTAAAAAATTCATAAACACACAACACGCGAGGCATCATAAATGCAAGTGGGAAACAAAAACACATTGAAACACATGCGTACGATCAATTGAGATAAAACAACTCATAAAATGAATTGCATGTACATAAAAAACATGAAAATGGCGTGGCGTCGGTTACCATAAATTAACATGGAAAGTACCTACATACTTATGAGATTATGCTAGTAACGAGTAAATTGTGACATGCAATTCAATGGTTATGTTATAATAGTTAGTACAAGAAACAATAAAATTGTTACTAAGTACCTGTAGATACAGTTTTTAAAACAGGCAAAATAGCCTAGACCATTACCACCTAAATGTTATTTAGGTGGTAATGCCTAGACCCGCCATTACTCAAACCCGCTCACTTTCTCCGCAAGCTTCGTTATGAAAATCCCCTGGTTTTTGGCAGAACGGTTATTGAAATCCAAAACGTAGCACAATTGGTGTATACAGAGCGTATCGTATGTTTGTTTCAAATGTAAAGGTGTCTTGCCTAATTGTTTCCACCAGTAGTAGCAGTAGGTATTTTTGACTTGCTTAAAGAAATTCAATTGGCAAGGAATTTCATTAGCAACGCAAAGGCCTCTCTTACATAGAAGAAGAAACGGTTCCGTGAATACAGGTAGCAATCCCTGTTAGTTAGGGTAATAGGAGTACCAGAGTTTTTCTTTAAATTAGGTAACAAGTTTTTGCATCTTGATACCGAGGTTCCAAAATCCAAAAGTAAATGCCAAAGGCAGTCTTTAAATTCTATTACTGGTAGATATTTGGATTGTTCTTTTGACTGTATGATTTTGGCTGCGGATTAGTATAAGTACATGAAATTGCGCTGGAAATTTCAATCTCTACGGCAGTCGGTAATACTACCACGGCTAGTTCAGTAATGAATAAATTTTTTCATGACTTACCTTGCAGAAAGTTGGTTCCCCATTCCCATTTATAATCTGAAAATGAAAACCTGATGCTCTACATACAACATATAGAAATCTGCGCATGGAATAAACTCCGATGGGTTGATCTCTTGAGGAATGTTAAGTTGACTTTAAGCATATAGGTACAGTTTTTATACAAAATTCCTAAAAAACGGCCGACCCCTATTCTTATAAAATGCAGAAAATGCAATTAACTTACATTTATCGATGCGTCGAGGTTTTCTCCGTTAGACAGTTGATTCTCCCCTTTTGAAAGACAGCTGCAGTTCAGAAAATTGAATGGTGGAACGTCTTGTGGTAAATGTGGTTACTCTTTGAATGTTAAGAGCCGGTTGACTACTCAAATCAAGAACAAATTGGGCTTCATGTTTCTCGAAAATTAATAGTAAAATTAGTAACGTTCCTCAGTAGGGAAATGTCAAAATTAATTATTATAGCTTTTGGATTTAACAGCCAGCAAAAGCGCGAATTAATCGTCCTTAAACATTTTACCGGTTACAGTTTTATTCAGAATCTATTATCAGCTCATTTAAACTTGGTTTTTTATCGTAACTATATAGCCACTGCAAATATAGCAAAATGAAACGTGCTGCACTTTAACTACAACTATTTCGTGGTAACAATTTATTTAAACGCAATCAGGCTGATCTAATAATGCAACGAAACGAAAGTGTTCGCGGACGTGTTAAGATATTCGAAATACGCCACTCATTATTGGATTTGCGCGTAATGGCAGCTCACAATGAATTTAAAAAGACTCACGATAATTAATTTCGTCAAAATGGCGGCACAGTCCTTGGGATCCGGACATTAACTTCAACTTTCGCAATAAATATCATGTACGATACGCGGCGGTTTAATTCTTCTTGATACCTCCATTATACGAATTCACCTTTCAGTTGAGAATTGCTACTCGCTCTTAAAATGTCGCGCACAAGTTACATAGGTTCACTTCGAAAGTCGACTAAGAATCCCTCTCCCACCCAATGTTTACTTATGTACTCGCTGAGTCCGAATGCCGAAACGACCCCAACGAAAACAAAGCGTCAACTCTGTTTTTCGTGCTTTCGTGTGCCTCCGTTTTGTTCGTCCGTCTGTCCGCCTGTCCGAACCCACTTCTGTCATGTTGACCTATTAATGTGGAGGTGAATTATTTCCTAAGATGCTGTTTTGAAAGTAACACGTACATAACTTTTACATACGACAAGTAATTGGTCTCAACTCAGTATAAAGGTCTCAACAAATGGAACTGTTAATTTTCTGCCAACTACCGCCCTTCTTTCTAACCCCTCATCAAAAAAGGGGGGTGGAACTGGTTTTATTCTTCATATAATCTAATGAAAGGCCAACGAAAGGAATTAATTTCTACCAATCCTGGACCCTTTATCGTGATTGGATATAATTCCTTATATCTCAAGAACAGATTGCTGGAGGAAGGTACTCACAAAGAGTGATTCGGACGTCTTGAAGAAATATATCCATTAAGGTGATATCAAATCTTTAAGAGAGAATATCTACAAAACGGTTTGTCGGAGGAAAGTACTTTCAAAGGCAAAATGAATCGTCTGGACAAGGCATATATCTATTGGTGACATTGAAGCGAATATCTTGAAAACGAAGTGTCGGAAGGTACTCATAAAGAGCAAGTGGAACGTCTGGACGAGATATATCTATTGGTGATATAAAAACTTTCAGTGCCAATATCTGTAGAACGGCGTGTCGGAAAATGCAATATTTTGGAGAATATGCCTTTCGTTCACAGTCTACAGATGAGTTGCCGAGATCAGCCACAATTGGACGTCGCCACGTGGTGATTAATGGCGTCTTTCTGATACGCCGACAGCTTTCCTCTTCTCTTAAAAGGTTGCATGGTTTGCAAGGTTGCGTATGTGCAGGGTGGAACACCCCAATGTGTAACTTCAACTACAAATAAAAAATATCGTGTTAATATTAATGTGAAACACTTATTGTTTCGTTGCCGCTATCATGGTTTGAGCTGTCATCGAGAGAGAATCGTGTAGTATAAGTCGTGTAGTATAAGTTTGTTGTTTTTTAATTCAAATAGTAATCTTTGCATTTCTTTATAATTTATTTGTGTTTTGCATACAACAATCTGTGTTTTTGAAATTGACATAACGTAGGTATATGAAAAACGCCTTTAACTTTTATTATTTGCAATCGGTATCATTTTTTATGTAAATGTTTGCTCAATTTATGCTTATGTTTTGATTACCTTACTGCACTCGTGATTGTTTGTGTTCCAACATTTTGCCAATAGTGGATTATTGGTGATTAGATTGTGAATTGTGCTGCGTGTAAAAACCCACAGTACCTGGGCCTGTGCCTCATTTTTCATTAACGCTTCTCAAAACCATAAAAGCCGAATAAGACGCTCGAATTATCTACAAAGTGTGAACTAAATTCGGAGAAATAATTCATTTGGATTACCGAGACGAATGTTGGGAGAGAAATTTCTATAAATTTTCCAGCTTTCAGGATAACCGGCCTTTGTCCTCTCACCATAATCAAGTTGAGACCTTTCTGATAGCGCAGATCGCTTCCGACGAAATTCGCCTGAAATGCGTACTTTGCCACTTGCTCGCTTTCGTGGGCCACTTGATGACTCCAGAAGCACAAGATGAACACCGGAAATATTGCCGAAGAGGAATCGGTGAAGCATTTAAGAAACCGGACGTTAAACGCAGATAGCTAAAAAGTGCTAGTATTAAGGATGGAAGGTAAACAGCTAGCCACGTACGATGGACGCGTGGTAAACTTGGAAACAGGTAACTGCTAATGAAAACAGGAAAATGATCAAGGTCAGCATATTAATGGTCTTCTCCACTTCAGATGTAACATCGAGAATGCTCAGGTGATACGAGATTGCTTCGTTTAGTGACTTTTGGAGATACTTCCAAGGCACTTTGGAAACATCAACTTCGTCGCCGGCCACACCTCGAACTTTCTTCGTCATAATTCTGTGGGCATTTTCAGTAACTTGGCTCAGATTGTTCTGCAGGATCTTAAACTGAACGCTTGCGTGGCCCAATATTTCAGAGATAATCAATATGACCGAACAGTGGGTGAGACCGATCACCAGGACGCACGTGATTTGGTAAAGCCAGGTTATCTCGAAATAGGGGCTACGCGTAACGTCCAAAACTGTCAGTGGACCATACGTAAACTCCCAGTCACGGTAATCGCTACTTCTGACCCTTTTGATTATCGTCGCCACAATCGACATTCCGACGGTACTGAAAACCGATCCCCAGCAAATGTTGGCCTGCCTCCCAGTCACAATCGAAAAATCTTTCAAAAAGCTCTCTTCCACTTCGCCTCCACGCTCAAAATTGGGAGTAAAGGGCGCACATTCCAACTTTCTAAATAGAGCTTTCAGCTTCTGCCTGTTCCACATGACGACGAAAGCCTCGCAGCACACTGAAATGGTAAATTTTGCTTAATTCGCTTTACCGCAACTTACCCGTACCCATGATCGTGGCCAGCTCGTAAATCAAAAGATCTGCGACAATATCAAACTCGTGCTTAAATAAATCGCTGAAAGCGATAACCGGATAACCGAACAGAAGAACGTTGCAAAAGAACGCGTAGATCCTATAAGACACTTTTTCGTTGTCCGCAAACGAAATGCCGATTAATCGCAGCATTAGAAGTTCGCGCCTGAAATATACATCACTTTTGGTCGACATTCTGATGATTACGTTTAGGGGATGGGGGTGGAGGTATTTATACATAGTAATTAAAAAAATCATGACGGATTTAGATTGTATAACTGGCGTATAATTACCGTAATTTCAATTTTGAGGTAATTATAGAGGAGGCGATTCGTGTTGATGAAAATCTAGTTAATAATGCAATAGTGGCTGTAGTCGTCTTGGGAACTATAACTATCGTTATTTTCTTTTTTTTTAGTGTTGAAACGTTCTGGACAACCATGGATATTTCATTTTTTGTCACCATTACTACGAGCGACCTTCCTAAATCTACAGATGTTCGAATGGGTTTCCGAGAATAGAGCCATTACTTTTTGAGCATAGTTTTTTTCTAGAAGTTGTAATTTTCATTTCGCTTTAGAGGTTTCTATTTTGACTCTTGTTGTCAATGAAGAAAAAAGTAGTGAAACTAAGACTTTTTTATTGTACAGAATTTGTCTCGCTTCATGATTAAAATAAAGCATTTTATAGGTACAGTTGACCACTCTCTATTATTGACACTATTGCATTATTGGTTTTAGTCGCAAGGCAATTGCCAGTGAGTTTCTCTGAACCGTGAAAACATTGGTTTTCTTCACAACTGGAGAGGAGTATCGCAGGGGTTTGTATTAGGTCCACTTTTACTCAACACGTTTTCTAATAATTTAAAGAAAACTGTAAATCGAACTTTTACTCACACTCAAATTCCTCTGTAGACAAAGCAACTAATGCATGTAAATTGATTAATGAAGACCTTGAGTCGATACAATAAAACCTCGAATAAAACCCTCGGAAAAACATAATCCAAAATTATATTTTCCCTACCAAGACACATTTTATATTATACGATAGAATTCGAGCGAGATTAAAATGCTCTACCTAATCCTAAATTAGTTCTGAATCATAAAAATATAGCATTAAGTGATTCAGTAAAAAAAACCTTTAAAAAAACCTCCTCCTAAGAGAGTATTTCAAAAATGTCTGGTCACTCCAACCATTTCCATTGCCAAGGTTCATTACGCAACCACCAACACCATTTTTTGCTGATGGCAAGCATAGTGTGCGTTTATTTGGATATCACCAAACGTGTCTAGCTATGCAATACTTGTAGTAATGCATCCGTTGTTGGCCGAAGACTTTCTAGTGGACGATTTTGGTCTCTAGTTGAATAGTATAGTAGTAGTACCGACGTACCTTTCAAATATGACCCAGAGCAAGAAGCACATACGGGATATGTTTGAGCATTGTATTTCCTTTGACGTCTTTACCTGACGTTGTTACAACCTGTACGTTTGTAATGGTACCTATCTATTTCCAAGTAGCTCTTCTTTGTTCCTCGAAAAATGGCACGTGATCTAAGGCAGAGCCCCTAACGTTAGTTGTAAAAAATGCAAGTTGCAAAACAAAGAACTGGTTGGGGTACAAGCAACATGGAAAATTACATAGCCTTGGAAGGTAAATTCAACATTTAAAAACACAACATGTGGAAATTAGAAGCATAGATTCTGAACCTAAGAATTTTTGTGTTCGTTTCGCCCATGAAACAGGCAATAATGAGCCCTGGTTGCAGAGTATTTCCAGCCTATATAGTTGAGAGTCGAGAACAGTCCCAGCATCAGGTGTCGTAACTAATGTGATTACAGTTATTTACCTTGACTGTCTCTTCAAGGCGAAAAGTGTTAATAATTCGAAATTTCGGCAAGTTTAACAGAGTGGTCAAAGTTTACAAATTTAACTTGGATCGCTAAGACTAGGTAACCGAAACATAAACATAAATTGAGCAAACACTTACACCAAAAACGTAAACGATTTCAAACAAAAGGTTAACGGCATTTTCCATGACAATTTCAAAAACAAAATTGAAAATTATAAAAAGTATAAAATGTGGCATACAAATATAAAGAAATGCAAAGATTACTACATGAAATCATGCATGAAATAACACAATAACAAACTGCACGACGCTTTCGTGACAAAAGTAAAAACGAAGATCGCGGTACGTAACCAACGTTGGTTCTCTCGAAAATGTAATGTGTGTATCATCATAGGTTGTAAGTATATATACAGGGTGGAATCTCTTAATCGGAAAATTTTACCTGGAATTAGGTTCTAATCTTCGTCTACAAGGCGAAGGTGGCTCTATGGAGATAATTTCCCGCTCTTGGCTTCATTTATTTCTTCGGTGTCCACCTAATGGACCGATTGGATCAAGGTTGTCCGATCTAACTGGCACATAGATTCTGCGTCCGAGGCTGCCCGTTATTCCCACTATTTACACTTATATTTATACGTACCCCATTTTGTCTTCTGGCTTCTTTTAAATTGTATAGAAAAAGCCGTTTCAAACGAGATTTCAAACAAGAAAAGTTAACGGTATCAAATGCGTGATTCTGCATTGAGCTTAAATAAAGTCAATTTCAAAAACAAAGATGAAAATTATAAAAAATATAAAATGTTGCATACAAATATAAATAAAAGCAAAGATTACTACCTGCAATCATGCAGTAAATAACACAAAATAAGAACAAACTGCACGACGCTTTCGTGACAAAAGTTAAAACGAATATCGCGGTACGTAACCAACATTGGTGCTCTTAATCGGAAAAATTTACCTGGAATTAGGTTCTCTTGAGAGCGAACTAATATCTGTTCAGAATTAACATAATTCTTAATGTATGCACGTTATAAAGTATTCGTATTCGAGGGACGGGAACATAATTTACGCGAATATTACGATAGCCCATTTTTTGGGTACCATAGCATTAAATTTTCTTTAATTACACTACGACGCTAGTTCAAATGTCGAACGAGGAAAACGACGACGAAAAGTAGCATAACTACAACGCGAAAGAACAAATACCTTTACTGTTTATGCACCCGCAGAGATCTCCAGATGCTTTTCGGTTGTCGAATGGGTTGGATCCGTCTCCTTGACTTGGATAAGGTTAAAAGCACACGGATCGACGAGACTTAAAGGTGTGGCTACTCGTTAAGGAGCTCCACTGTAGAAATTTTCAACTTTGTTTTCTTGCTTGCAAACGCTGTGAAAATCTTCGTCTGTAAGGCGAAGGTGATTCTATGGAGATTATTTCTCGCTCTTGGCTTGATTTTATTTCTTCGGTGTCCACCTAATGGACCGATTGGATCAAGGTTGCCCCCGATCCAACTGGCACAGAACCTGCGTCCGAGGCTGCCCGTTATTCCCACTATTTACACTTATATTTATACGTACCCTATTTTGTCTTCTACCTTCTTTTAAATTGCATAGAGAAAACCCGTTTCAAACGCGATTTCAAACGAGAAAAACGGTATCAAATACGTGATTCTGCATTGAGCTCCAATAAAGTCAATTTCAAAATCAAAGATGAAAAATTATAAAAAAATATAATTCGATTCCACCCCTACAGTTGAAATTCGAGATCACAACAATTTTCGTTCCCAACCCTCGCTGACTGACTATTTACGACGAGAAGTGTTAGTTTACAAGCAACAAGGCACTACACGTATCAAGCAATTCGATAATTTCCACAACTTTAAACGAATTACCAAAAATATAAATTAATCTTTGGGCCAAGACCATATAATAATAAAAAATTAAAAACCATACATTAAGCAATCATTTACACCAAAAATGAAAACGATTTCAAACAATAAAAGCTAACGGCATTTTTTAAACACGTGATTCCGCATTGGGGTTAAATCATGTCAAATTCAAAACAAAGATAGAGAAAATTATTTAAAAAAAAAACATATTAACAGAATAAATTACAAAGAAATGCAAATATTACTACCTGTATTAATATGTTTTATGTATTGCTCCATGTATAAGTTTAAGTAATGTCAATAATATCGATTGTTGCTAAAACAACTAAAGAAAAAAGTAAAAAATATAAGTTTTAGCAACAATCGTCGTTCGATATTATTAAATAACACAAAAACAACAAACTTGAACTACACGATGCTCTCTCCGCGAAAGTTAAGACGGCTGTAACGTAAGCAGCATTTGCGCTCTTGAGATGGCGCAGACAGCTTTCCCCTTCTATAAATTCGCGCGGCGTGTGTTTTGTAAACGTTATGTAGACAATAATTGGGTCGAAATACCGAAAACAATGACAGGAGACCCTTTTTATCAGAAGTTTTTGAATTTAGTAGAGTAAATCGAGGGGGGGGGGCTATTTACGAATAAGAACGGAATTTGGTTTGAGTTTATTCGATAATGGAAGTGGTGTTCCTTAAATAACTGAGACCAAGAACATAGGGTGCTAGCTGGTCCCCGACGGTTGGAAAAGTCTTTTGCATAAAATTTCTGTACGAAAAAATTTTCACTTTATTATTTCAATTAATTGTGTGTTTATTCGAACCCATTAATTTATTGAGTATTGAGAATTTTCTATGTAGCAGATGGCGGAAGTAATAATCTGTCGAAACAAAGGAAATGAGTGCATCTTTTCAGACAGACAGGGAACAGAAGACAGATCAGATTTACACGACCATCAGGGACACATTTACCTTTTCATTCAACCCTATGCCTATGCAAGGGTTTCTTTTTCGACACCCTTCTATTATTGCGGAAGTCTGACACAACATTTAAGGTGGCCGTTCACATATCGTACTTTCTTCCGGTAAGTACCTATACATAAACAAAAAAGTGGAATAATAGTCTTGCCAATTTGGATCTACCCCCTTCCATGCAAAGATGTAGTGCTTGTGTATCAAAATTGACAATATTCTTGTAAATGTCGATTAGAAGTAGTCGCAAAGTTGAGATAACGTGCTGCATAACTACGTAGAATGTTTGTTTCGATAACGAGCAGTTGCAGTTCGTAGTGTTCTAAATTTAGAGACCTGTCACGACAGTTATTAAGTCGAATCGATCTGTGGCTTTTTCATAAGCTTCCCCCAGTTCCTGAAAATGTAAATGGGTTATCAATTGAGATTCGTCAATAAAAAAGACGTTATTTGCTTAGCAACCGTCTCGAGGTGCATGCAACAGAGTTGAAAATCCACGTATTCGCCTTGACGACCGCGTTGAGGTAAGATGTACGAGAAAATTCAGAAAGTTCCGAATTCTGCTTTGGAACATCTTCAGTGCGCTCTGTGCAAGAGGTACTTATCGTGTAGTCCTTTAAGTGTAATGACTGATGGTGGGACTCGGTGCGGAAGATGCTCCGGTGAAGAAGGGTGCATTAGAGTTTTCGCGCTAGAGGTAATTCTGGCCAGGTTTGCTTTTCCCTGCATTTTCAAAGAGAGCGGATGTAAGCAAACGGTGATGTACAACGAGGCGATACAGCATGAAGCGAAGTGCGATTTTCGTTCCCTCCTCTGCCCTTTCTCATCGCACGACTGCAATTGGAAGGATTCAAGGGAGCAACTCCTTTCACACATCACAGAATCTCATCACAACCGCATCAAAAACTCCTCCATCACTCTTGAACTCGGCCAAAACTCTTCCGACACGTTCGCGACAATTAAGGAGAAAGCCCTATTTATCATCGGTTTCGTATACGATTCTACAGAGAGCATTCTGAGATACGACGTGCGCTACTGTGCGAATGAGGCTACGGACTCTAGCGTAAGGATCCAACTGTTGAACTATGTTGATCGTGATTGTAGCATCAATTTAAAAGCGACCAACTGCCACAACTTCGATGAAACATTCAGCGAACCCCAAAACGATTCCACCCTCAACATAAATAATTACCTCAGCAACTTAGAAAATCCCCCCACCATCGTCGTTAATTTATCTCTCACGCAATCGCTCCCTTTGCCACATATCTCTGGAGGCGATTTCCTAAACTCGTTAAAGTGTAGTGAGTGCTTCAACTATCTCATTCCGCCAATATTCGACTTGGACGAACAACTTATCTGCGCAGACTGCGGAAGGACGAATCCCAGATGCGTTCCGTCCGAGAATGAGGATATCAAACGACTTGTCGCCGATGTCCACTACCCGTGCAGATGGAGAGAATGTGCCACGGTCGTAAAAAGCGACCAACTCAAACTGCACGAGCTGCACTGCGTTCATCGCTCCTTTGACTGCTTCTTTCCAACTTGCCGCAAAGGCTTCCGATTAGACTCGGCGATCGACCACCTTCTCTCACATCGCGCCATCTTCATGCCCATTGGAATCGAGTACACTCACAAATTCGCGCACACCTACAACTTTAAGCACCTGTTCACCATCAGAGAGGGCGTAATCGTGGTGATCCAACATAGTAACGTTAAATCGGAGGAGGCGAACTTGCACAGGGTCGCTCTGTTCTCGTCAAATCCCACGCCGGTAACGGCCACCATCGATTTTGAGCATTCGCACTGTAAAATAAAGTCGAAGCTGTTTCTGCTCGTCAGCGACCATAACACTGAAGTGAGTTTGGATCAACTGCCACCATGCTTTAAGGACAGTGACGAATTGAAGGTTGCCCTTAACGTGGACGAGCTTGAAGAACCCAACTTTTAGATTCTTAGTCTTTTAAATGTATGCATGGATAATAACTTTTACATATCACTGATAATAAATTGGAATTTACACATATGTATTATGCTTTTCGATTTCGTACCCAATACGTTAGTCTATTATTTTGACCGACAATGAATCATTGGTCATCCATACAGCATATGCGTGTATGCAAAGATAATAGGTGTATGTATTGTGTAACTTCAACTTACCCATAGGTAGTGGCAGGTCCATTTGTTATTACTATTCCGATATGTAGGTAATGTAATTAACCCCACCGAGTGCAGCGTTAACTTTTTTTTACCTCACGTCATGGATTAAAAATAAACAATTCTCTAAAACAAACTGCAACGCGTTATTGTTGACGTGCAGAATAAGAATGAACAAAATAAAGTACCACAACGGTTAAGCGATTCTAGGTCGTATCGCTTACGTCAAAGAATGTTAATTGAAGTGAATTTCGCTCGCATCCAGTTTTTGTTTAGTAATGTTGTTTACGCCTACCTGATGCCAATTAAACCGCCGTTCTAAAAATGTTATTAAATCCAATCCAATCCAATATAATTGTTTCAAGCTGCAAGCATACTGCCAGGTTTCTTCAGCAACCTGTGAAAGGTCATTTTCGGCTACGCGAAAAGTTATGAACTGGTTAAGAACAACAATGGCTCAAGACCGTTTCCATAATATTTCTCTTTTATATATAGAAAGAGATGCTCTCGATTCCGAACAAATTGTTAATAAATTTGCGAAAAAACTAGAAATAGTATATTAAGATACAAGTGTATAATCAAGTCTTTAAAGCACGCGCAACGAGTTTAAGGGCACGACGCAAAGCGGAGTGCCTTTAACGTTGCAAGTGCTTTAAAGACCAATTATACACGTGTATCTTATAGTATTTTTTATTATACCTGCAGTATAATTTAAAAATAGGAAATACAATGAAGTCATATTGACGTTATACTCGAATACATGTCTAATTAAGTGGGCTGGGTGTTCGTAATTTCACGATTGCCATGGAAATGTCACTTGACGTTTGCTTATAAAAATTATCGTCTTTGTGAATTAAACGATTTCCGTTGAAAAAGATAATACACCGTCCATTAAATCGGTTGTTGTAAAATCTAAACAAACGTTGGTAGGTGTAAAATCCAACTCCAGTAAAGCCTATTACAAAGAATATGAAAAGTTGTTTGCATGGATTGAATAAGAAGTTACTTACGAATAAAGTCTTAAATGCATCCATAATGCTGGCATATATGAAGGAAATGTCAAAGGTATTTAAATCTTCTATATTTTGGTGCATTCATTCAAAACTTTAAAGCAATGCTGCGATTAAAAAGTGGAACAGATTTGGAAGCATACCCTAAATTACGCGCGTTTGTGAAAGCTTCAACCAAAGGATAGGTACAAAAGCCAAAGAAATGTTCTGCATTTACAGAAAGCGACCTAAGAGGATTTTTTATTTCATCCAGATGACAGTTTCAAAAGTCATACTTGAAGTATCGTTACTTAGCAACTTTAAAGCACGTGTGTTTTAAAGGCCCTTTTTCGCACGCATTTGAGTGTTTAAAACGGAGATTGTGATTCAGGTATAATAAAAAATACCTTTTTCTACGAAAGTGTAGAAACACGATTGTTTTTGTAGGTAAATTGATTGTGAAAACAGGTCTTTGAAACACTAGTGCGGCAAAAATATTTTCTGCACGCATTTTCTACACGCTAATAAACATATGCGAAGTAACTCTTTGTAATTGTATTGCTTTATTCACAGTTTCGTTGTATAAGACAGACAATATGGTAGAATTTTCTTTGCCTTCTGCTACAGAAAACGTTCTTGGGACATGATTCTTGGAGTCAGGAATCGTTAAGTATCAATAAAATTGCATCTTGTTCTGTGAAATCCGTTACAGTCATTTTACAACGTTCGCTCCGACGGCAAGCTCCAGCCACTCCAAGGACGAGAGCAACCTGTAATTAAATTATGCTTATTTATGATTTAAAAATACAATAAGAAATTCACAAACCTTCATCATTACAAATGTTTCATCAGGCGCTTCTCTCAAAAACTTAGCGATTTGTTCTCTTATAAAAAAGCTCCTTTCCGAAACGCTGCTTACACTTTTGGGGTAGCAATTCATGCGAAACCGCATTAGCCATTTCCGCAACGTCCGGCGGGGTGCACATACCTTCTTCATCTTCAGTTTCGTCAAAATCTATCTTAACACTTCTTCACTACGCCACAAATTGTTTGACTTAAATTTACGATTTTTCAAACAATTATGTTTTGTCATGGCAACCGGCTTACTGGATCATTTACAATTGAAACATCCAACTACGATCAGACTATACGATTTTTTGTCGTTATTTGGCTAGTTAAAATTTCTAATTTCTAGAGAAGAATTTTTCACTTTCGTAGAAAAAATAGTATGAAACACGCATGCCGAAACGGTCATTGAAAAACTCGTATAATAGGAACACTCGCTATACTCGTTTTTCAATAATACCGTTTCTGCACTTGTATTTCAATGTACTATTACGCCTGTAGTAACAGCAATAAAATTTACTTCTTGAATTTTTTTAATAATAATAATAAACATATAATAGGCTAATGACCTTAGCTGTCGATGCCTTCAATAAAAAAAAATAAATAAATAAAATAAAATAATTTAATAAATTTACATTTGGTAATGTCTTAATTAATAATGTGAATGTGATGCTCAGAATTCAGAACGTTTATAGGAAACAAGATGCGTTACCGAAGAAATAAACTCGAATCTTCAGTAAAACTTGAACCGGATATAATGCACCAACCATTAAAGAAACAGCACTTAAACGTATCTGCATCTCAGTCATCTAATAAAAGCTAAAATTTTCCGAAGCATACAAATACCACCACGCCTCATACAATTTGTTATAATTGTTGGGAGTCGGGACCTTTCACGCGTGTTTAAAAGAAATTTAATTTTCTGTTTCATTTGTGGTAACCTCAATTTTTATTACTCTCAGTGCCCAAAATGTCAGTCAAAAAACTAGGAGGTAGGAAGAATAAATTCGGCCGTTCTTTCTCGCCAACCATTTTACAAAATACTAAAGTGCAAGTTTTGGAAATTCGGCTAGAGCAGTTTGTGGTGTTCGTGATTTAAACTTTATCCCTTTATCTTCAGCAATGCTGATTCACGAAAATAAAGCTTTAGATAAAATGCTACACGCGCGGAATTGTACGACCATCTACCTCGACATGGAATTCGCCAATGGTGTTGGTTAAGAAAAAAGAGAGCGGAGAGTACCGATTAGTTCTGACGGCAGATCACCTACAAAGACAGATGCATATCCCCTTCCTTACGTTAATAGCATTTTAGACAGAATTCGAGACGCGCGTTATCTATCTTCTATAGATTTAAAGCAGGCGTTCTATCAAGTGCCTCTTCATCCCGATTCTCTTATGAAAAAGCTGCATACCATTTGGTATAGCGAACGCACTGGCCACACAATAAAGACTAATGGATAACATTTTAGGTCTAAATATTTTTTGTTATTTGGACGATATTATTATAGTTTCTCGCACATTTGAGGAACATATTGACACTTTAAGAGGTCTATTTAAAACTCCAGGATGTCAGTAATAATAATAAAATTTTTATTTGTATTTGAATAATTTATAAATTTCCATTTGATGTGATAAAAAAACTTGGTAGTTCCATTTCAAAAAATCAAGTTACCTGTGTGACTTTATTGACCAAGGAATCGAAATATGTAATAATATACAGGGGGTTCCATTTGAAAAAATGCAACTTTGATATAAATCATGCTGTATCACAATTGCAATTTCGTTGAAAATATTTTTAGATTGTAGCCTTAAGGGTCAACATGCCTCGACAATAAATTTTAAATATGGGCGTTAATAAACCCACGATCTTCCACCCACACACTAATTGCCCACCCTGATACACAATATATTTACATACTATTCATGAAGTAAGGTAAAATGGGGTAAAATTGACATATCTTTGTAATTAATTTTTTTTTATAATTTGGTAAGTAGCCCTGCTTTTTTGGCAGAATTTAAGGTACGTCTGTCGTCTATCCTCTTTATGATACACATGGTATAAAACGAAAAATTTTTATTGATTAGAAAATTATGATTTTTATTTGTTTTAGGTATACATACACTGTCAATGTTACCCTACCCTAGGAAAACATTGACCCCTATCAAAGTATCGTGTATATGTCAATGTTTGGCATAAATAGTGTAAATTGACTCGCCTTTGATCTATAATAATGCAACATTGACAGAAAAATAAAACAGTATTTGAAATTTGAAAATATGTCAATGTTACCCCATTTTACCTTACAAATTCTCAATAGAAGCCTTTTTTCTAATCATTATCGACTAATCGAATTAAAAATGAAATTTATAAATTATTCAAATACAAATAAAAATGATACAATGTAAATAAACAAGACCGCGTACAAAATATTCTCATAAACAAATTTTCTAGAAAACACAAACAATTATGCTTTAATTGACGTATTAATTGATGTTTCCACTCGATATAATCGGCACGTTGTTCAATAATGAGCTTTGATTTTTTATTTTTCTACATAATACTAACATTAGGGTTAGTTTTTTTTTGTCATATTATTATTACTTAGTTATAAGGAAACATTTCGTTCAGTAATAAAAGGATTTTTTTGTATTCATGATTTTGGCAAAACTATCGCGACAAACAGAGGTGAATTTGGTAGAGACCTGCCCAATGTCAGTAGAAATAAAGTGTCCAAAGTCCCCATGGATCCCATTTATGCTAAAAAAAAGTTACTCAAGGTCTAAGCTCAAACTTTTTATCTACAAAAATGGTCCTTAAACTTTGTTCCTAGGAATCACCACTCCTAAGATATCGCCATGCTAAAAGTTGAAGGATTTACCTTCTGCATCGTCACAATGGTGATTGACTTAAAACGACTGACAGTTTCCCCTGGCACTTCATATAAGTAAAAAGGCCTATTTGTGTCTCATGCGTTTATTAAGAAGTAGACATAGGGATTTGCGTGTATTTTTCCCTATGTCGACTTTTAAATGACAAAAGCACTTCTGAAGGGCGCCTATAATTTCATGCAACCAAAATAACTTCTTAAAACGAATAAAGATCTGGCTGTCAGATTAATTAATTTGAATGTTATTCAACTGAAGAAAAAGTTGATATTGTCAATTGGTACAGTGTCGGGAACAGTTTGAGGAACAACAGCAACAATATTTAAAATAATTAATATCACAGTGAGGTCTTTATTTGTTTTAGGAAGTTATTTTGGCTGTTCTACCAACCAACCCTCTATACATGTGAAAATATCCATGCCCGAACCCAGATTCGAAGCAGGGACCCTTAGTACCACGGTCCAGCTTCAACTGAACTGCGCCACACCACACGGGCCGGCACACAAGACCCAAAAGGGCTGAATCGCGCATGCGCAGGTGTGCGAGGGGTATCTGTGCTAGCCAAAGAAAATTTTTAGCGCATTTTTTAAGAATTAAAAAAAATTTGCTATTGTTTGCGTTTTGTTCGTCCGTCCGTCCGTCCGAGCCCACTTCTGCGCTTTTGAACTACTTTTAGAGTCCTGGAATGTTTTGCAATGCGTAGCCTATACTCTCGAGGTGTGGCAGACAGTCATCAAATTTCGCTGTCTCAAGGAGGGAGGGGGCATAAATTATTTCCCGAGATACTGTTTTTTTTTAAGTAAAACGTACATATAACTTTTACATATACGACAACTTAATGGTGCCAACTAAATTTTTTGAAAAGGGGGGGGGGGCGGGGTTGAACTCACGTTCTACCCTTCATGGTACTCTAATAAAAGGTCTCGACGAAAGAAATTAATTTCTACCAGCCATTGTCCTCCTCGACCCCTTATCGTGATCGGATATAATTCATTGTATCTTAAGAACGGCTTGTCGGAGGAGGGTACCTAGGTACTCACAAAGGGCGATTCGGACGTCTGGAAGAAATATATCTATTGGCGATGTCAAAACTTTAAGAGCGAATATCTGGAAAACGGTTTGCCGGAGGAAAGAGGTAGGTACTCATAGAGAGCAAGTCAAAACTTTCAGTGCAAATATCCGCAGAACGGAGTGTGGGAGGAGGGTAAAGCGCCCTTTCTATAACCTTTAGGTACAAGTCTAGGTAATAAAAATTGTTGCAGTTTTCATGTCACTGATTATAAAACAATGTGCAAGAAGGTACTTTGCTTTTTGTTGGTAGCATCCCAAAATAAATTCCATTGTCAAGTACAAAAGCAAGAATCCTTCAGAACTCAAGAACAAGAACAGTAAAATACTAACGGTAGAACAATCATTTGCGAGTTGACACTTTTCAAAGAGCTACTGAGGTTACTGTTGTACCTATATAAATATAATATACCTAGGCATCGATTTAAATTGTCTCATAGGTACCTGCCTACTTAGAGCAGGTACGTGCAAACGTTAACTGTTCGAGAACAATAATAATTGAATGTATCTTTAAAATTTGGTGAAGACGTGTCTGTTATCCACAAGCCCTTTATTTAATTAGTATTGTGACTTTTTTCTCCCTTGTTCCAATGAATTGGGTTGGTCCTTGTACGGAAGCTGCGCTTCAGTGAGCAACTATGCTAGCGACGCTTGGGTCATTGTACCAAGCTAAAGTCATGTAAATATCAAGGTAAAGTTGTAAAATGCAGTATGTATATAAACAATTCATGGTTAACTCAAATTTGTTAACATTTGAACTGTTTATCGTAACAAGTTTCGTACCCTATTGACCTCTAAATGATTTTAGACTATGTCCGATCTTTATATTTCGAAAGATGGCACGATTTTCATGTTTTGAGTGTTACCCAAGGGGGTTTATATAGAATTTAGGACAATGCGCAATGATCTACTAAACTGACAAACAGAACGTGCGAGATGAAAACGCACTGTTGGTTGCCTAAAGAGTAAGGTCGGGAAAATTCAATAGTCTACGTCTGGAGGATTACAGCTTTGCGCTTCAGTTCACGCATACCTCCCCCTTTGAAAATACCTCCACTTCATCGTGCAATATACCAGGAACGAAACTTCGCTTCCTGATCAGTTCAGCCTGAAAGTCTGCAACTTGTGCTCCCAAAATATTCACTCCCTCACAGTAAATTTCGCCCCAGTGAGAAGTATCGAGCTTTAATAAAGAGGTACGATGACTTTTATTGTAATTTTAGCAATTAACTGGGTCTGCGGGGCGGTCACTGCTTCCGTTGATTATTTGAACGCGACTCGTAGGAAGGTTGAGGCTGGTCAACAAATCGCAATTAATTTTAATTATTAAAATTAATTACGTAACTGTGTTTACGGACTATAGATTAAAATAATCAATAGCGTGGTATTTTGTTATCAATCGTTTACTATTTTTTCCAAACGATCAATGCTACACTTTCACTTTTAGATGCACTTGAAAAAAGATCAATGCTAGAGCGTATTTAAGTTGAATGTTTGCCTATTTTTAGGGGAGGTATTTTCAGTACGCGCAAATAGTTAAAATTGTATTCCAAATGGGAATTTTCCATTACGTCGCAATTCCATCGGTTTACGGGATCAAAGCAGATTTAACCTGGTTTATTTACTATTTTTAATATACTTACAGCTATAACAGCTGAGCGATATAAATGAATAAACATGTAAAAATTTTGCATGAGCGATTGATAGTCTGGGAATCTTTTTGCTGCATACAGTAATATACACAAAACACTTTGTTTGTGTTTATCATGGTTCGTCGATAACTTAATCTCAGTTACTTCCTAATAAATAGCGTCTAGAACAATTTAAAATAAACATTTTGCAATATCTGTGATTGTGCTAATTGGCAGCGAACAGCGCATTGTGCAGGTATTTGATTAGGTATGCGAGTTTGTTTTTTTGTTGACTTAAACTAATCAGGTTTATAAAACATCGCAAATGTTTTTGGCTAAGTAGATCCTTTTCATAATTATATGGTAACTTTTGGGCCAAAAACGTTCAAACTGGAAGATTTCTACTACCTAACTGATTCTCTACTAAAGCCGCCATCTTGAAAAAAATGGCGGCTGCCGCTGTTCGGCATGTTATCGTCTCGGAAAACTCGTCATGTCACGCTAGTTTTAAAGAAACCATTTCTGTAAAGAACATAAACTTTCCTTTTAGCATTGATTATACCCACGTATAATCAATGCTTTTAGATAGGTTTTCCAATAGATTTGAAAAATATTGTATACATTTCCGTCATGTATTTGTCACTTTTTCCTCGAAAATCGTGATTACGAACATTTAAAAGACGACCCTTTCTGAAGATGCCTATAAAAAATGCCAAATTTTATGTTTATGTTATAAGATAATCCCCGACCGAATTTACTTTGTGTAAGTTTAGCAAATGACAACCAGAATCATATCAATTAAATTTAAATTAAACTGTCCAATGTCCATACTAATACAAAATAAATCCCCATAAGTATATCAAAACTTTTACGTTAAAAAATGAACTTAAACCCCAATAAATCCTCTAACTCAATAATGATTTAATAAATTAATGTCCTGAATTTCACAACAGTTCCCCAAAAATAAAATGCTACCTCAAGCAAAAACTCGCATCGATAATGAAAGTACCAGTACAATATAAAAGCAAATCGTGCCTTTAATGTAGTTTACGCTGTCGCAAGAAAACGAACCAGGATAAAACAAAGAACCCCAAACCCGAGTCAGATGCCTAAAGGACTGCTGGTAACCAACTTCAAAATCGTCTACAACTCTACATTAACATACACAACTGCTTCGCAAGGAAGGCAGTGTACTTAACCAAAAGAATAACGCGTTCAAAATGGATCATATATCGACAGAGGTTACAATGAATTACGGACAAAAAAAGACCTTCAAAAAGTTACAGCTCGATATTGATGGATGTATGATAATGGAAATACATCGGCACTGTACGGCGCATGTCTCGATCGGTACGCGAAATAGCAAAGTGCGATATCGACGAAAAAGTTTTAAAAAAATCCTACAATCCGAGTGAATCTAAACCGTCCGGGGACACACAGACACGTAAAAAAATTCATCAAAATCCGTCCAGCCGTTTAGAAGGAGATCAGTCACAAACACACGTACAGTAGAATTTTATATTAAGATATCCTTGAAGACGCAACCAAATTATGAATTTCGAATAATGGCAACGTTTTACAAGAATCGCCGTTGATTCGTTCCTTAAAAAGGAATTATCCAATTAATTACTATCTTCAGTATTTTAAGTCCAGTTGACCCAATAACCCATTGTGATGTTTCACAATGTATTAGGTTACCTCCACCTTGGTTGCGCCAATGATGTTAATTTTTATTACTAACTCGTTGACTTGTGGCTGCTCATTAGGTTAGCATGTTGTATGAAACTTGCCTTTTTTGCTTTGGTATACACAAAATTTAATTTAGGTAAATTTATGATATGACAATTTTGGAACTTTGCGCTCGGATAAAGCGCCAAATTTGAATGTACCATCAAGATCAAAATCGATACATTACCTGAATTATATCTTTAAATCAATCAATACTGTCAAATACATCGGCTGCTTTATTTATGATGCAAACGTTATATACTTCCTATAAATTAAATAAACAGTTCCATGTAATCTTCCTAACTCAATACACAATTTGAACGAATGAGCCTCAATGAATTTGATAAACAAATCATGTGTTTATTGTGCTTTGGACGTTCAAAAAACAACATTTATCGCCAATTCAGATGTAAAATAATACATTTGGTAGTGCTGTTGATGTCTACCAATTTACAGACGACTATCCAAATGTAAATGGTATCATTTAAAAGAAACCCAAAAAGATCATGTGCACGGGGGGTATCGAACATCATAAATGCAAGTGGAAAACATATGATACGTCCATTTTGTACATAAAAACATATGTGCGATCAATTGAGATAAAACAACTCGTAAATTGATAAATTGCATGTAAACAAGGACACATACAAAGCATAGTTCTACTCCAAGCATCGACTTCAATGAATTTAACACGGAAGTACTAAGTGACAAATGTCAGCCGTAAGTATTCAAGTGAAAGTAGAGCATCGCCCATATAAACGCACGCATATTAAAACAGAAGAAGAGTTAATTAGAGGGCCCCCCCTTCTCGTATAGCTAGGCGCAAGTTCTGCAGCCTGCACGAGATTGAAAAAGAAACATATACAGCGGCAATCGGACTGCGTGAAGACCTTTTGCGCGGAAATAAATGGTTAAATCAAAGATCCAGAGCGACATCATACTGACAATCCACTTAAGAGTGAATACATAAACTTTAGCCATACAAATAGTCATACAGTCACCTGTACAGTATAACATCTACATAAACAAAAGCTGGAAGCTTCAATATCAGCATTTAATGCAAAATGTAAATAATAACAAATTGTGACATGAAATTAAATGGTTAATAGTTAGTGCAAGATAGAATAAAATGATTACTACCTGTAAGTACACTTCCAGAACGCTAGACCCTCCATATATTGTACTCAAACCCAGATCTGCATTGGATTGGAATACCGTTAACGAACGCTAACTTTCTTTCTTACGCGCATATAAATACGATATAAACGATTGTTCATAGAAACGTTAACGTAATTCAGTTTATTTAATATACGTAGAATGCAAGACGTACCTTATCGCAAACCAGCTGGTGCTGCAATTGTGTCGTCACACGAAAATGCAGATAAGCGGCTCAAGTTCCCACAATTTACGGAAAAGTATCCTCCTTTCAGTCTTACATCCTTTTCACCAATCTTCGATTTGAATTGCAAGTGCTTCATAAATAATATCAGCAAAAGTTTTCCATGTAATGACGGTCCTCCTCGTACCTGAACTCGATTGGCGTTGAAAATTGTTTCTATTCGTCGATCAATGATTGATGTGTATGGAAAAGCACCCGTGGGATAATATTTAGTACATTTTCCACTAAATATAACTAATTAGACGCCACATAAAAATATACTCGCTCGCCTTGCCTACTTCACGCGTCTCTCTATTGAATGCGAATGAATACGCGCGCACGGCTCATTTACCCGCGAAACCGAAACACGTGTCTAATTTCGTTTACAAATGAAAAATATACCTATTCACTGTAACGTTTTTATATACATGGTAATTCGAAAATACATATTTAGGAACTATATCAATACCCACACCATCGAGATTAACCTAATAACCTCCAAACAAAAAGACCGCTAGCTGGTCTGCAGGTGTCTTGATGAAAAACAGGTGTCGATGCGTGAAAGTAAATGGAATATTCCCGTTTGTGGAATGTAATCTCGAACCAATACTGATACTATAGGTGGATTTTGTACGAAAAATTAAAACCCCCAAACCATTAAGAAGGTTACGCATAAAACAATGAATTTCAAGCAACAATTGATCTGTTCAACTTCAAAAAACGTAATTAGTCAACTAAATCGGGATCCACAGAATATAGATTCAATCGCCAGAACAATTATAATTGGATATTGCAATTGGTTTACACCCTTCTTGCTTAACGTGTCGAGCTAAGACATGCGTGTACTCGAATGCTCGGAAAACAAAAATGAAAATCCAGGAACGCGCCCTGCGACTCGCGTGTGCGCCATAATTTAGATATGCCAGCGAATCTCAAACAATTATTTACAGTGACCGTGAATCAAAAGTAACTAATCCGTACTTACGAAACGCCCTGTTCCCTAGCTGTCAAGGCGAGACGGATTATAGAAGCTTATTCAACACTTTGCCTAAAAAGAGTCAGAAACAAATCTTCTACTAGGGCCATAACTGGTCTGTCTTTAAGACACAAACTTAAAAAATGTATTTTTCAAATTCGGAACCTAAAATGCACCCTCTCATTTGACCAACAAACCAGGCACCAATGGATCTTAAAGTGTCGCTAAACGGAAACTGTGGCACATTTGGCACAATTTGATAACAAAATAGAATCAAGACCGAGATCAGGACTATTTAGACCTCAGAGCTCCAGTTGTGACATAAAGACATAAAATCGACCACACAACTTTTTAGCGCATTTCCACAAAAATAAAAAAAAAATGCGCTATTGTGGCCACTTTGTCCGTCCGTCCGCTAACTTTGCGACGCTACTAGTTTTTTATCTTAAGAGCTATTGTTCTACTTTTTTCGCTATTTGGTTCGTTAGGGTGTCGAGTCTTGTACCAAGGAAGGAATTTTTTCTGTACCGCTTACAAAAAAAGTTATTGTAAAAAAAACAAAAAACCGTTTTTTACATGTTCCATAATTTTACACTTTTGCCGTTTATTAACGATCCTAGAGATCGTTTATAATTTTGCATTGCTATCTGTCGCCTGCCGGTTGGTCTCTCCGTCTGTTCCTTTGTCTGTCTGTCCATCTATCTGTCCGTGTGAACGATAACTTTGTTTAGAAATGTTCGATCGCTTTTACATCTCCGTTAGTTATGAACTGAATTGCATGAAATTCAATATGGGCATAGATTTAGCCATATAATACGCAATGCCAAAAGTTGAATCGAATCGATTCAAAATTCACAGTGCCCTTTTCGCATTTCGACCATTTGTAAACCGAATTGCAAACTTTTTTACTTATAAAAGTATATGAATGAAATTTGATACATAGGCACTTGGGATAAAGGAAAATCAAACGCCAATTTCAAAATTTGGTTTTGCGCATGCGCAGTGCCAACTTTTTTATTTATGGAAGAATTTAAACGAAATTTGATACATAGGCACTTGGGATAAAGGAAAATCAAACGCCAATTTCAAAATTTGGTTTTGCGCATGCGCAGTGCCAACTTTTTTATTTATGGAAGAATTTAAACGAAATTTGATACATAGGCACTTGGGATAAAGGAAAATCAAACGCCAATTTCAAAATTTGGTTTTGCGCATGCGCAGTGCCAACTTTTTTATTTATGGAAGAATTTAAACGAAATTTGATACATAGGCACTTGGGATAAAGGAAAATCAAACGCCAATTTCAAAATTTGGTTTTGCGCATGCGCAGTGCCAACTTTTTTATTTATGGAAGAATTTAAACGAAATTTGATACATAGGCACTTGGGATAAAGGAAAATCAAACGCCAGTTTCAAAATTTGGCTTTGCGCATGCGCAGTGCCAAGTTTTATATTTATGGAAGAATTTAAATGAAATGTGATACATAGGCTCTTGGAATAAAGGAAAATCTAGCGCCAGTTTCAAAATTTTATTTTGCGCATGCGCAGTGCCAACTTTTTTATCTATGGAACTATTTAAGTGAAATGTGATACTTAGGCGCTTGAAACAAAGGAAAATCTAACATTAGTTTTAAAATTTAGGTTTGCGCATGCTTGTTCCAACTTTCTTATTTAGAAAAGCATTGAAATGAAATTCTTCTCATAAACTGAAATTGAAGTAGCACGTCAACAATGGATTGCCCATGTGCAACGCTATCTTTTATATTTGTGGCCGGACTTTTACGATTTTAACAGAAGTTGCATCTTACAAATGGGAAATGAATGCAAGTGGAAATGCGCTTTATGTAAATCGTTT
Source organism: Photinus pyralis (assembly GCF_008802855.1). Classification (NCBI taxonomy): domain Eukaryota; kingdom Metazoa; phylum Arthropoda; class Insecta; order Coleoptera; family Lampyridae; genus Photinus; species Photinus pyralis. The sequence continues at coordinate 15,918,518 of NW_022170819.1, forward strand.
ACGATTACTTTTTAACTTGTTAAAATAGTGCTAGGTACCTACTTACTTGATGGGTAACCTACATACTTTTTTTGGAATACAATTAGTATAAACAGTATCGACACAAATTTGTGGAATGGACCCAATTTCCATTTTGTTCTTCCGATCTGTGCATCGACGCAAAATGGGGAACAAAAAAGTGTCATCCACAAATTTCTGCTTTGGTAATTTTACTTGTTTGTGGTTTTATTTTGTGTCGATATGTCATCAACAGGAGTAGGGAATATTGTTTTGAAATTGTCGCAATTGAGGTATTCAAGGGAACAATTAACATAAAAGGAATAAATAAACAAAGACTGGTGTATAGTTAATTAGGTACCTATTAAATTATTCATTATCACTGTTTAATATTCCTTAAATATTTACTTAAGTCAATAGTACTATTAAATTTTAAATGTTTATCTTCTTGAGGCTGTGGACAGGTCCTACCTATTTGACGTACCTACTTATAAGTATCTTATCATATCATGTAAAAAGTGTTCATCAAACAAGAAGTTTCAAAAAAACAGATAAGGAGTCTGTAGTCAGGTTGGACAAGCAAATTGTTGATAAGTAGTGCTTCTACTTACGTTACGATCCCATTAATAAAGTAGACATGCAAAATGAAAAATGCGGAAATGAGTTAATGTCCAGCCAGGCCTATATCAACAACAGGCTAGCTTTTTGTATCTAATTAAATATTCATAGAAATAAAGCATTGGCTCAGGTCCACGGATATGATATTGTTGAATAAAATAAATGATTTAGAAGTCATGGTTTATTTATCCTTTGAAATTGCAGTGGCCGAAAAGATACTTATTAAAAAGATTACGATGCCGATATCGTTATTTAGATAAAAGTATGATACTCCACGCCTACGTTGCTCAGGAGAGGATGTTCAACGAAAAAATTAATTCTAAAATTTTGAAACTAATTGATTTGGCTCGCCGTTTCTTGTCGTCCATGGGATTTGCTCAATCTCCGAGTAGAAAGCGTTCAAAACGTTTTCTTTTCATTAGTTGCTGGTTGATTTTAAGATTTTAAGTTTAAGACATTTTAATACTAACAATCCTTTTTTTTATTATCAATAAAAATGTCAACGTACCGAGCATTGGACAGTCCACCGATCGTATTCGACGCTCCAATATACGTCCGGTCATCATCTTCCTCTCAGAGTGAAAGTTGCGAGGATTCTTTGTGAAATTACCCACCGAGGTATTTCGTTGGCACATTTTTTTTAAAATGGGCAACTTTTCCACACTTGCAAGTATGGTCCTTAGCTGGACAAGCATTTCGTGGGTGTCTAGGACCCCCACAATTCCACCACACACCTTTGATAATATCAGTCGTGGATTCCTTTGGTGGAAACTTGAATGGATACGATCAACTTCTGATGATGAAGATTTCGATTAAAGCTCCTCTAGTTCATAAGTTTATTTCTTTATGGATTCCTCCTGTTTTGCCTTTTGTACCTATAGCTTTCTCTAAAGTGAGGTCAGCGTCCTCTTGAAATTGAGAGGTTACCATAATTTTATCTGAACGAGATCGTCCCTAAGATCCCGAAAAGCACAGCATTCCCCATCAAACTGATTTATTGGTGAAAAACTGTTCAAAAATCTTGTCCGTTTTTCTGGTTTCGAGAATTAAATTCAGCACGCCCATAAATTATATTCCGCTTCGTCAAATGCGGCCTTTACCGTTGTTTTATAGTTGAGTTTTTCCTCGGGAAGTTGGGAGCAAGTCAGTATATCTTCAGCATTCTCCCCCATACAATAAACTAAAGAAGTCTCTTGTTTTTCTTCTGGCTCCTGAACAAACCCCGACGCCTTCCGGTACCTTTCGAACCTTTTAAACCATTTTTCCCAATTTTCTGGGCGCTGGAAGTCAAATTGAGTCGGTGCTTGGAACGTGATGGGTCTACGGGCGACCGATGAATTATCTTACAATTCACCAAATGATTCACAAATGTGCTTCTTCTTATTTTTCTTACGGCTCATACTTCCGCCATGTAGAATAATGAACAAACTAAAGAAAAACGTTTCCAAGTTAAGGATGTCCATAATGGGGATCTCCGAAACCATAGAAGATACGACGATGATCAAATTATGGAAAAGTTGCGGCATTCAACAGTTACTATCATGCTTTAAAGAAAAACTAGAAAATTCGGATTATTATTCCAGAAAAACCGAAATTTAATATTATTTGACCAGATACGAAAAAATAAAAACCATTATTTGAGCTGTACAAGACACCGTTTGGGACATATTCGATACAACGTTTTGGTTCAGAGAAATCATCATCAACTTTATTTTTTTATACGCCATACAACAAAAACAAAAGGTGAAAACTGTTGGTTTCAACAGAACGGTGCCCCCGCGCACTACTCCATAAATCGTTAGAGAGTACTATCGGATTTATTGTCCATTTTCCAGGAAATTTATCTGATAGGCATTTTCGCTGTGCGCTGGTGCACCATCCTGTTGAAACCAACAGTTTCCAACTTTTTTTATGTGTACCGTGTATCGTTGTTTTCGGAATAAAAATGCTACTCAGTACAGTGTGTATTTTTTTACGGGCCATATAAAAAAATAAAGATAATTTCTCCGAAAGGAAACGTCGTATTGATAATCTCTCAATGGTGTCGCATAGCTATATAAAGCTCAAAAAGTGGCAATGAGAAGTGTTTTTTATTTATCTGTATCTGCTCAAATAAGATCAGGAAAAAATGTCAATCTACATTTTTAATCTAGTAGTCGCTTACGTCACAAGAAACATCCTGAAACTCTCCATGTTGAAATCTATGAGGCGATGTAACATTATCTTCTCCCTCATCATCCCTGTACTTTCTGTCCCCATCTTGAATGATACCGGCTTTTTTATATTCTCATTGCCTGGTCAAAAACTTTCTGAAAAACGTGCGTACAAAATTGTATCATCCGAAAATGGTAGCATAAACTAAAAATAAAGGAGTAACAGCGACTGTCTTAAGCTGAAAAAAACAAAACTAAATACTCCATTACTTTTTTGGTAAAACCACAATTTGACTGAATTAGTCATTCATTATCCTAAACTCTTGTCTATAACTTAATTGTAGCAGCATTGAAGTAAGGCTATATAGTAATATTACACATAGTTCTTTTCAACATATTTGAAAATTAACCAGTTCTGTACGTATCATGCGCTAGTTTTAATTATTGCCCACCACAAACGTTGTCGCAATGGAACCATTCTCTGGTTAATCTTGTACTAATTTACAATTATTGGTACCTATACTTGGTACAATGCAGGATTTTTTAAATTTGATAAATATCAAAACTGACTAGGTCAGTGTGTTTTTGCCAAAGTTTGTCGCGTGTATTTTTATATTTCTAGTTAAAACTGGTTTAAATGATCTACCACATAGGTACTGCTCTTGGTTCCTAAGAATTTACTGCTATTTCGAGAGGGTATATGCATGTACTCTACCACTCTTAAGTTTTCTTAGTTCGTACAAGCACTTAATTTGATCTAATGAAACGCAAATTTAATTTAGTTTTCCATTGGCATTTTTCTGAAGCGGGCTTCATTTTAATATAGTGGCGTCATGACGTCTGAAATCGATTCGCGCGGCGCCTTTGACGTTGGCCTCGGTCTAAATCATAATAAACGTTATGTTTGTGAACTTTACTGTCTTTAAATGTTCTATTCTTCACTTAACTATTGTCGTTTATTTTTATAACGAGAACCGGTTACATCACGATGTTGTATAATTGTGCCTATCAATTATAATGGGCAGATTTATTATTGTATGCAAGTCAAATTATAACAATAGATGGGAATTGTACAGTAATTCCCTTATGCGACCAAACTCTCGTTAAATTGCTCTTGACGTCAGTCTCATTTCCATATAATACACGAAATATTTAAAAAACAAACTTCGTAATAAAATGAAAATAGAATTTCTTTGGCAATCCTCTTTTTGGCAAAACATTCAGTTCGAAGTATTCGTTTAATGTAGCAACACGTATTGATGAGGTTTTTGTTTCAGACGGGGTGCGTGAATTAAATTGAGGCTCTGAAGCGACCAAGTGCCGAACATTTCGTTTACACGTGCGAATTTTAAAACCCACCGGTTCTTGATGAGCACCAACGTTGTGCCACTCCAAACTGTCTCCATCTCCTCCAAGCGACCAATTTTGTGCAGAGACCCAAGATTAAGATTACAAAGTTGGTCTAAGCGCTGGATGCAGTTTTAAACCTGCTCAATTGGGGAGGCATCTCGAATTCATGCCCTAATCATCGACTTCGCCCAGTTTCACATATTTCAGTATTATTTTAGTATTGCCATTATCTGTCGAAGAGTATTATTTTTTACTATTATTTTACCGTTATCATATGTGTGACTAAGTATTAATTGACAATTGGATATTGAAGAGCAAATTAGTATGGAACCCCACGTTGAAAAGCTAGGAAATGGGACGGCACCCATTGTAAGCTGGGCGGGCTCTCCGGCCCATCTGGCTCCGCCGCCTTATACAGCGATTGAGGAGAAACAGACCGAAGTCACATTTGAAGACAGCGATTCGCTTTACTCTTCAACTAGCACATTGAGTATTGCGGAGAGGAAGTTACGTAAACCGAAAATACCAGACGGAGGATGGGGTTGGGTAGTGGTGTTTGCCTCGCTGATTATATCAATGATCGCCGATGGCATTAGTTTTTCGTTTGGTCTTCTCTACATCGAGTTCTTGTACGAGTTTGGAGCATCTAAATCGGTCACATCTTGGATTGGCAGTTTGTTCATGGCTGTTCCATTACTGACTGGCCCCGTCATGAGCGCACTAGTAGATCGTTTCGGCTGCAGAAAAATGACTATCATTGGCGGAATAGTTTCGGCCTTTGGTTTTGTCTTGAGCTCATACGCACAATCGATCACAATGATGTATATAACATTCGGATTCATTGCCGGGCTCGGATTGGGCCTCTGTTACGTTACGGCCGTAGTCTCCGTCGCCTACTGGTTTGACAAGAAACGATCGCTCGCAGTCGGTCTAGGTGCGTGCGGTACAGGAATTGGGACCTTCGTATACGCACCCATGACCCAACACTTTATAGCCGAGTACGGATGGAGGGGTACCACCTTATTGCTTGCAGGAACGTTTCTTAACATGTGCGTGTGTGGAGCATTGATGAGGGAACCTGAGTGGCTAGCGGTTGAAGAACAAAATAAGTAAGTAGAGAATAACGCTCGGTTTAGACCAAAAGTTGCTATGATAGTGCAAATAATATCCGGAACCCCACGTTTGGGCGCCATTCGAGTTGAGTCGCTTTCTAATTGGCTTCTAACTAACATTTGTAATAGAACAATTGTGGTACAACCAATCGGCAATTAGGTTAATACATTTTTGTGCCCATCAGGGCTCACTCGACTGGAAAACGTTCAATCAAAAACGCATCGAGCCTCGGTTCAGTGTCTGGTAGAAGTGTCTCAGAATCAGATTTTCCAGGTGTCGAAGAGATCAGGAAACTAATGAAAAGTGGAGAAAAGCCCGAATATATCTTGCAAACCCTCGCCACCTCTATGGACGCCAATCACACTGAACAGCCTGTCGCACGTGACCGTTTTCGTTCAGAGGTCAACCTACCTACATTCGTGAGAAAGAGCGAAACTGTAAGTTACGCGTTACTCTACCCTCCCGTGTAATTCGCTTGATTTTAGGTACCCTTGGAGGTGCTCGAACAACTCAGTTCGAACACACGATTGTACAATGTGATTTTAGAAAACTACCCCACACTTTTATCCTGTCGGAGTACCTCTGATAAGGGGTTAAATCACATAACAGAAAATGTAATTTCGCCAACGGCAAGGCTGCCAGTAAAAATGTCGATGAAATTGAAAAGGGCCAAGAAACACCAAGTGAGTCTACTCCTAACCCCTGGCACCTTTCACATTTTGCTTTGTAGGACCCAGTTGGCCATGCAACCGAGGTTCAGGAGCCACTGTTGAGTCCGGCAGCCGATGTGAAAGTGGTGTCAAATCACCTACCGGCAATGAAGCGAGTTGACTCGTTTATCATGATGAAAACGTGCGGACCTCGTCACTATTTAAAAGATATTAAATTGCACAGAAATTCGGTGATGTACCGCGGTGCTATGTTGAACATACCTAAATATCGGCTGCGCGCATCTAGCTGTCCGGACATTTACCGTAATTCCATGATTACACTCGCAAATGACGAGGAGGAGAAATGGTACTCTGGTATTATTGAGGTATTAAAAGACATTGCCGATTTCTCCCTGTTTCTCGAGCTTCATTTTCTAATTTTAAATTTGTCGACCATACTTCTGTTCACATGGTTTATTGTGCCTTACTTCTATCTCGCTGAGCATCTTACCAGGCACGGGTATACTGAAGCTGAAGCATCCGGTGTTATATCCGTAATTGGTGTTACTAACACAATTGGAATGGTAAGCTAGAATTTTAACTATAATCGGTATAGGACTATGTTTTAGATCGCTCTAGGTTGGGCTGCTGATCAACCATGGATGCATGTTAGCAAAACGTACGCTGTGAGCCTTATTTTGTGCGGAATCTCCTGTGCGGCAATGATGTTGTTTACAGACAATTACGTTTGTCTAATGATTTCGGCCGCATTCTTCGGGTTATTCTTCTCTAGCAACTACTCTTTTACACCAGCAATGGTTGTGGACATTATCTCCTTGGAGAAATTTACAAATGCGTATGGATTAATTCTTCTAAGTCAAGGGATCGGCAATTTACTGGGACCACCGGTTGCTGGTAAAACTACTCTGCAGAAATATTTGATCTAACAGAACTCTTGCAGGTTTGATTTTTGATTTAACTGGAAGTTGGAACCAATCATTTTGGCACGCTGGTTTCTGGATAGTAATCGCTGGTGTCTTGTTAGGCATAATTCCTTACACAAAGGATAGAAGAATTTGTGGGTCTAAGACTAGTTCAGTAGATGATACAGAAAGTGTTTAATGTTGAGGGCCGCATAGTAAAAAATTCGATTTCAGTTCACCAAATTCCTTGCTATTTTTTGAGAAATGTTTATTCACTGGCCTTAATAAATGCAGTTTAATCAAAGTAGCTAATAGAGCTGCACTGAAGAAACTTTAAGTACTTAAGTAGATGCGGAACTATGCCTGCGCGAAAATCTGTGCTATTGTATAGCGAGCCGCTAGGGGGCCGTTATGCAACAGCGCAGAGTTTCACAAATAGCATAATTTAGTACTTAACTTATACAATTCACGATAGTTAAATGTCTAAATACTTCTAGATTCATTCTCTAAGGGCGGAGATACACACCAGAATAAATTAATTCAATAGATAAGTAAGTAAGTAATGAAGGTGCATATCTCTGCCCACAAACAGTATATGTATTATGCTCGCCAGGAGAGAATGCTGGCCACAGAACACCTGATGCCGGCGGTCTACAATCGTATATGAAAAACACGATTGTAGACAGGCACCAGGTGTTTTGTAACAGGCATTCTCTCCTGGCAAGTATTATAGTATAGTACCTACTTTGCATACTCGTTACTAAATTTCTTTTTCTATGTACTTACTTCTTGATGGGTCTTTTGATTTCAATTTACATATACGTAGGTTTAAAGCCGTTGTATAAAACACGTGTACTTATTATATGCTCGGCTTAAAGATAATAATGTGTTGGTACTTATAGCTTCAATATAATGTGGAATGAAACAATTGGCTATGTATCAAATTTCATTTAAATCCCTCCATAAATAAGAAAGTTGGTACTGCGCATGCGCAAAACGAAATTTTGAAACTGGTGTTATATTTGCTTTTATTCCAAGTGGCTATATGAATCAAATTTCATTTAAATACTTTTATAAATAAAAAAGTTTGGTCGAGATGCGAAAAGGGCACTGTGAATGCTGATCGATTAGTCTCAACTTTTGGAATTAACAGACGGACGGATAGACACCGCAAATTATAAACTCGCTAGGAGCTCGTTAATAAATGTACCATAGGTATTAAACTTCACTTTTCAGAAATGTCACTGTATTTTTTATTAACGATCTCCGAGCGACATAATTTTGCGATGTCTGTCCATTTGTCCGTCAGCACGATATATTGAAAACGAATCGACCAATTACGATGAAATTTTACAGGCGGATTCTTTATCAAACTTGTAGGCCAGAGTTCGTAAAACCCTAAACTGAACTTGAGCTCCATTTCTCACTAGGCCTGCTGCATTGGTCACCAAAATTAATAAGAAAAAGTGTTTTCCCAAGAAATTTTGGTGCAGTCGATTTTTTGTAAAAAAAGGAAGGTTATACACTGCCTTTTTTTGAAGCCAGCAGAAAAAATTTTCTCAGATCGACACGGAAATAAAAATTTCTTATAGAATGTAGCCTGTAGAATCCATAATTTCAAACACTTCCAAGATTGGGCTACTAGTTCAAAAGTTACAGCCCTTTGAATTATATTTCGAAATTGGTTTTTAGTCTATAACTTTTGATTGAGAAGTCTGATCGAAAAAGTACGAATTGTTTTGGATTCTACACACCAAAATTAATAAGAAAAAGTGTTTTCCCGAGAAATTTTGGTGCAGTCGATTTTTGGTAAAAAAGGAAGGTAATAACTGCCTTTTTTTGAGCCCCGAAAAAAAAATTGTCTCAGATCGATCCGGAAAAAAAATTTTCTTATAGAATGTGGCCTGTAGAATCCATAATTTCAAACAGTTCCAAGATTGGGCTACTAGTTCAAAAGTTACAGCCCTTTGAATTTTCTTTCGAAATTGGTTTCTAGTCTATAACTTTTGATTGAGAAGTCTGATCGAAAAAGTACGAATTGTTTTGGATTCTACGCACCAAAATTAATAAGAAAAAGTGTTTTCCCGAGAAATTTTGGAGTAGTCGATTTTTGGAAAAAAGGAAGGTTATGGATGTACCCCTCGAAATTATGTATTCAGAACCCTCACTACGTGTGATCATGTTTTAGGAAAAACCATCGAAGCTCCATTCTTAGAAAGTATCCAAATACTATGCGAAGTATTCGAATACTTCTCAAAGTATTCAAATATCTTGCGAAGTATCCAAATACTTTGCGAAGTATTCGAATACTAAATACAGTCAAGTCCGTCTATAACGAACCCGTTTATAGCGAACTCCCGGCTATAACGAACTTTTTTGAGGATTTGTACTTTGGCCATCGAATTTGCGTCTTTTCTTATATTGCGAACCTTGGATATAGCGAACCTGTTTCTAAGACAAGTAAGGGTTCGTTATAGCCGGACTTGACTGTATTTGTGAAAGTATTTGAGTTACAAATACTGATTCCATAAAAGTATTTAATTACAAAGTATTTGAATACTTTAAAGGATTTGAATACTAAAAAGTATTTACAAAATCGAATACTGCCCAGCTCTGGTCCGGTTAACCGGATTCAATTTCCAGACAAGCCTAACACAATTAGAGAGAATTCAATGTCAGCAAATTTACTTACATAAAACAAATATACATTAGCTTTGGAATCAGTTTTTACAAAAGTATCTTAACTACTCTAAGTGATATAAAATAAATATTGTTGCTATATTACATTGTAAAACATATAAACATATACATACATATTTAAAAAAAATAATTTCATTATAGAAAAGAATGGAAACAAAACAAAAGAGGCCAACAGTCGATGCATTATAACAAAAAATCGTTTTCTAAAGATACTTGAACATTTATTATAGTTATGTATAGGTAGCAATAAATCTAAATTAGATACAATCGTACGTATCTCACGAGTGTCCCATCCAGTCTTACAATCACCAAAAAACACAATCTTTGGCAGTTATTTATATAAATTACAAAAAGTTGTCGTGTTATACAGAATCAATCCCTTTATCTTATTGTTGACAGCCACCTTTGGAGATTTTACAAATAGAACAAAATGAAAAATCCTCAAAACTTAAAAGTATAAATAGAACTGGCAACTGACAACAAATACGTATGTAAATTTACAGCTAATCTCTACAGGAGTTATGTAGAAACATTACGTTAATGCTGTATGGAAAGACGCTTCAACACTTCATGGGTAATAACGGGAATTGCATTTTTAAGTTTTAAATAAATACTAAACGATTATTATTCGAGACGAACCCTGGTCCTAAAAATGCAACTTTATCATACATTAATACTAAAGCGACGTTCCATAATACAGTAAAAAGGTGGGTTATAGAAAACCTTATTAATTTTACCTTAATTTTATGCAACTTGGAAAACGTACGTGACAGTCTTATAAAACACAAATAGTGATCGCGCAAATCTGCAAGATAAAGCTTCAAAATTGAGATAAATCGTCTTTTAGCACTAGTTTTATACAAAAAGTTGAAAACTGAGCTTTAATTTGAACAGGGAGTAATCCCTTAAAAATTTGTTCCCAATATACAGATTAAATACTAAAATCTACGGCAACAAACTTATCTAAGTCGAGTGTTTCTACGACGCTCCGCTCATTAGAAGTACCCTCATTGGAGATATGTCTAACTTAATAGTTTTAAGAAGCGGTCATCGTATAATACTCTATATATATCATCAAACAGACTGATCGACGCAATTGTTAATTGCTAAAATGGCAAACGTAGGTAACTGTAACGTTACTTGTAGTAACAAAAATTGTACATTTATAAAAAAATTGGAAATGTAAAAAGCCACTCTGCCTGCATTTCCCAAAAGAAAACTAAATATTTACAGTTCGGTAACAGCATAAAGTTGTCGTTCACTTTCACTATTCGCATACAAATTTTCGTTATGCGTCTGGTCTTGTACTTTCGCAGATCGAAATTGCGAATGTGAACATGGATTTGCGGAAGCACCGCGCTGAAGCGACCGAAATTGCGAGTTCGCCTGCAGGCAGCTGTCCTGCCAGGCGCCGCGCTGCAACGAACGAAAATTGGCGACGTTCAGAGGCGTCTCGATGTTCTGCGCGATCGTCGTCGGCACCTTCGGGACCGGCGGCTGCTTGCGCGCCTTCTCGTCGGGCGTTTGCGGCAGCGGGCGCCTACCGAGCGAGCTGAACTTTTGTATGTTCGCGGTTCGTTGCGCCTCCATTTGGCGCGATGCTTTCTGATGCTGATCAAACTTAAAACCTTTGAAGTTTGGGAAGTCCTTGCAGGCAGACCTGTAATATAAATGGGATATTTTGTCAAAATTAAAGAAAAGTAGTATCTCAATTTTGGTCACTTGGTTTAGGGAGGGGGCGCTGGTGCAACGAAAAGTCGATATCCTCCATGGTTACAGCAGTCTAATTAACATAAGCATCTCAAAGGGTAGCTCCTAGAGGACTGTGAAGAGAGTGCGCATACTTCAGAGTTGAATTTGAGAGAGTATAGGGAACTAGGGGAGAGTATCCAACAGTGAGACAGTGAGATTCACCTATGTGGTACCCATGTGCCTGATTTGTCTGCGGTTGGTGCACACAGGTATGACTAATGCATGGTTGGTTTATGCTGGTACCCAGAACACTCAGATCATTAATGTGTCTAAAGTAAATTTTTGGAAGTGACGTATTTTTTAATTGTAGATACAACAGATATATAGGTGTTTTATGCTCTGATATTAATGTGACAGTACTTTTTACTTATCTAGTTTGCAAATCTATCTTATTTGTGTGATTGTCCATTTTTTTACATGCGCTGTTTTACAAAATGGTGATTGTTTATGATGCATGCCCAACAGTGAGATAAATGGATTTGCTCCACAGTGAGACATAGTAATTATACTATGTTTTGACTAAATTGACTGTATGATCAGAAGAAACATGAAGCCAGAGAGAAAAAAAACTGGTAATATTTGTTCAGAAGAGACTAGTATGTCAGAAGCAGTAAATCTTGTTATGGCCATCAGAGGTCTAAGGAAAATTACTGCTACAAAAGATATCTCCGAAGGTATCTAGTTTTAGACCTTGGCTAAAAACAGATTGGGCATGTCAGCATCATCTGAATGTCTCCCAACTACAGTGTGAGGAAAATCAACATTCTCTATATTCCATTTATTTAATATTAGATTCTTACTCTAATATTAAATGATATTCTTACGCCATCTAAGAATTTCCTTTGTAAACCTGTTTAGTTTAGATGTAAGTTAATTCTATGGTAGAATTGTTATTTCTTTTAGTTTGCTGCTAGAGGCATCCGAATGTTATAAGTTTTACAGTGACTTTATAGACATTGGCAACAAAGTGTCTAATTATATAATGGGTGTTGAGATCGTCGGCCATGTTGCATCGAGTATAGATAATATTGTATTCTAGTGTACCCAAACATGTCATACGTGTATTCGGAGTTGCCTGCTTCTAATTGGAGACTGGGCTCCAATTGTCACTGTAATAGGTTTCATTGCCCTTACGTCATTCCTTTTTTGTCGCTAGAGGTCACGCTGTGCACCTTCCGACACACATTGCTATCCCTTCTTAAATTTTGTCGTGTCTATACTTGTTCCATTTCGATTCTGAATTCATAGTGGTTACTTGCAACGTTTCATGATACGCCATTACTTTTACTCGGCTTCTGTCTCCTTGAAAAGGGTTTATTTCCCTAAATTTCTTTGGAATGTTTCTATTGTGTTGTGGCTGCTCCATTGAATTCGCATAGCAGATTTATATTTGCAAGTAACTAGTATGAGGTATGTCGAGATGACTCCACATTATTCTTAATACGTATTTTTTTAGAGTCTCTCATTGTTTTCTTCTAATTTTCTCTTCTGGATTACATTTACGTTATTATCTACCTGGATACTACGTTATATTTTTGTCACTCCGAAGATTCTTTCATGTTAACTTGACTACGTTATAGTCTTCATATTTGTTTGTTATACGAAGATATTAGTTACCGTTGCTTTGTAAATCAGTTTTTGAAGTTACGGAAACCTAGTCCGAAACAGATATCTTACGTTACTTGTGTCATTACGAAGAATTTGCTGGTGTCAAATTATTTACCTTTCGAATCAATTTAATTACACTTGTTTTGTTGTATAGGAATTTAGTTATTTGTGCATCGTAAAGTAGTCTTCTTGAATTAATCTCACGTTCATGCTCTTATATCACCGATTTATATGGACGATTCATTGTCAACCAAAATTTTGCTAACCTAAATTGAATTATTGGTTCTTATTGAGTGTTAATTATGGCTTTAGTATACGAGTACCCGATTAGTGTCAGATGTTAAACATTGCTACCTCAATATTTATTTGCCGCACTATTCACTCCTCCTTGACATAACGTTTCATTACATACCGCTTTTCGATACAATGGAATTGTAATTACTACAGTTGTTTGAATGTCACTTAAAATTAAAGCATCGTCGTTCTGCAGAAGCCTTTTTTTATTTTTTAAAGATTTCCGTGACTACGAGTTGATGCATGTTTGCTAAAAGTTTGGTTAAATTTAAAAATATGGTCCATGTCAATAATATGAAAAAATCAAGAAAATTAAGAAATCGAGGAAAGAATCGAGGTCATCGGGCATACTCCCCTGCGCCTAGAGGAGAGCTGCAATGCTCAACAACTACCGTTCAACCGTGACAGGATTTAACATGATGAGAATTAGACTGTGTGGTGTGGGAGTAGTGGTTATGCGCCGCTTTAGGTTCAAGTGGAGCAGCTTCTCTGGTAAAAGATCATCCAACAAGTTCTCAGTTAACGTCCTAGTGATGGGAGCGTTTGGAGGGCTGCCCAGATCTTAAATATTCTTGTGATCTTGTCGACAAGGTTGAAAATTACTTATCAAATTCTGATTGCCGAATTCTAACACTTCAAAATTTTACTAACATAATAAAAATGAAGCATTTAAAACTAGAGATGGGCGATAACTGTTTTCATCTATCGATAAGTATCGGGTACTTGTCCATATACTTTACTTATCGATGTGGCGACAATATTATCATAAAATCGATGGTTATCGGTATTTTGATAGGTATCGATATATCGACAGTTTAAGGAGCCTAAGAGATTTATGTTCTGTGAAGTCAAAGCAACAATATTATGATCTGTATTTGTTTTAAGAAGTTACTTTAGATGCATAAAATTAGGCGCCCTACAGATGAATTTTGTCTTTTAAAAGTAGACATAGGGAAAAACAATACACGTAAATCCCTATGTCTATTTAATATCACTGTATATGGATACCTATCGATATATTGACAGTTATCGTTATGCCAACAAGTTGAGAGAATGTAGATAAATCGGTTGGAGTGGTAATGAGCATAGCGACCCAGTATTGTTGTTTATAGGTAGATTCAAGCCTAAAAAGTATGGAAATTGTTGATGTTGAAGACACGTTTCCAGAATGAGTTTCTTTGGCTTAATATACAGCAATTGTTTCTAAAATATTATGTAGGTAATTTATCTTGTAATTTATATACGCCATGTGGATACGATACTTCAGTTGTGGGAGATTTTACATAATGATAAATAGGTTTTATGGTAAAAAACTATGTTAGTATTAAGTAGAGATGGGCAATAACTGTTTTCAACTATCGATAAGAATCGTGTACTCTCCTATCGATATATATTTTACTTATCAATATGGCAATACTTATTGAAATATCGATATATCAATAAGTATCGACAGAATCGATATGTCTACAGTTATCAATAGTCATCGATATACCCGATAGTTCCCGATTTATCAATAGTTATCAATATATTGTATTTTTAACTCTACCTATTGTTATTCGATATATCGATTATCAAAAAAATTCCCATCCCTATTTAAAAATTAATTTTTAGAAATTTCAAATTTTTGAAAATGGGATTTTAGACATCCAAAATTGAAAATTGAAAATCGCGAAGGAATACAAAGAAATACGATAAGATAGGAAATATGACAAAAATTAAGAAAAAGTTTGGGAAATTTTGGAAAATGGTTGCAATTAAACAATGAAGGAAACCTGTGCCACATAAAATGTCTTAAATGCAAAATTTTGAGTGAGATTTAAAAACGATACACTCGACAACTTTGTAAGATCATGAAAATCTTACCTACTTCCATTGATATTTAACCACCATAAAGTAGGGATTGTGTTACCATATCCCTCGCACACAACAGCCAATTGGTTGAAATCGATGACTAGTGAAATATTATTATAGTTTATGCACATAGCGAACTTTAAGAATTCACAACACGAAAGCTAAATGAGAAAGAGACAACCTACAGTTATGCCCACAGTAACTTACTTGTAATTTTTTTAACAAAACAATCTTGGCTAGGCTGAGGTGATGAGAAGCCATCATAAGAACAGAAGAAGGCCTCGAACAAGAATCTTTCTCTGTAAGCCCAATCGAAATGTAAGATACTAACCTGTCTCAGTAAAAATCCGAGCTTTCCAGCGTCTTACACTGTTTGCTCAGAGTCGCGTACTTGCCATTGTTAGGACCTGAGAACGATTCGTGATGGTGGGATGGCAGGCGTCCGAGAGTGTGGCCCCTGAGATGAGAGAGATGGGCTCCTCTGGCCTCTGTTGATCGTTTGTCACACCCATCACTGTAAAACGACGAGCATCACAATCAACTGTATTTACTTTGAACTCGGTACAATCAACGAATGTGACAATTCATGCGGCAGCCATACGTTCTATTCTAACTAGAATTTCTATTAGAGAAACGGGTACGGCTAATTTGTGCGCGACAGTTTTGCTTCGCATCAGATATAGTGAAATCGAATGAATATAGAAGCATGCATTGCGACATCGTAAGAAATAATTTAATCGAGTATTGAAATAAAATAAATAAACTTATAAAGTACATGAGCAACTGAGCTTCATGCGGGGGAGCTGAGGCATGCGGGCTGATATGCAGCATGGCAGATGTGTAGCTAGGCGGAGGAGTATCAGGAGGGTACGACCCTTGGCTACGTTGTAAGGTCCTCGCCGCGATTGCTTGACTCGCTGCCGGCGCCGGTAGGTATGACGTGTCGGTCTCGTTGACCTGATGGTAATCTTTCCTAAAAGTGTGCAAAGATTATTTCAGTTCCGTTTATCCAATAGCCTTACCTTTTTCTGATGTAAATCCACGTGTGTGAGTCAACCCATACCAGGATCGTGAGTAGAATCCCAGCTAGCACCGAGGAAGCCAACATGAGGGATAATCCCAATAAGCCTACGTTACACAAGGCGCGTGCGCCCCGTAAGTAATGCGCATGAAGTGCGTGACAATCGACGAGTGTCATGAGAGTATCAAACAGTTTATCGGCATCATTTATTTGGTTACTTAAAGATATAAAGATCGGCTCGAGACCTTTGCCTGGAAACAACTCATTTGCAGGTTTCTGCATTTTTCTAACCACCTCCCTCAGTGCCACAATTGAGGCTTTGGCTTCGCGCAATCGTTGAGTGAAAGGGTTCGCGCGAGCGCGTTCACAGCTCGTGTAGTACCTAACTATCTCCCTCGGTAATTCGGGGGAAGCTTCCTCCTCTAAAAATTTATCGGAGGCCACGCACAAATCCCCCAAAGCTACGCTCGACGCTAGATATACACTTGCCATAAGATACGAGGCGATTACCGCCAGTAGACCACAAACTGAGAACGCAATAAGTGCGCAACGACTGTGGCGCGCCACGCCTACTAGTAAAACAACACACAACACTAATAATAAACTAAGAACAGTCATAGTAATCGGCCATCTCCAGGTCTCGATTTTTTCGGCTAATCTAATCTTAGCCGTTAAGTGTATCCGTTCTAACGGTAGCCTAATATCGGACGCGGCGTGCATGGCATCCGAATTGTTGCTGATCGCATTATCGATCCACTTCAACAGTTGAGCAACTGCGGTTTGATTGGTCGCGTAATTATCGAACGCGTCGCGAATGGTCGTCAGTTGAGATTCTTCGTTTTTCGTCAGCGTCTTCTCGATCTGGGTCGTCTGATTTCGAATTTGAGACACCAACTGCTCGACCTGATGCCCTTCGGTGAGCAGCTGAGAGAAGCCGTTGTGCAGGTCGTCGTTGCCGTACAAACCCAAACCGAGCGCGGCGCAACATAACACCGACGTGATCGCGAGCGTCACTTTTAATGCGGAAATTGAGCGTGAAGTCCTTGTTTTACGATCGCAGCATCGTGTGAGCAAGTAGATGAGTAGGACGAATAGTGTGAGTATCAGCCATGCTGCCGGGATCGACCCCAATATACCAAGGCTCTGGAAGCAATAAAAAAACATGTGAATTACGTGTGAAACTAATCTAATTCTATTTTCGAATTGTACTTTGTTTAGCATAGAAAAATGTACCGCTTCATAGAGTACATGAACGAAAATATGTCTGGGATAAGAAACGATATCGAGAAACGTAATGCGGAAAACGAGCGCGGTTACCCCGATCTCTTCGCACCTAAAAGTTTCGTTCCGTTTTGTAAAAGCCGAGTAGCCTACGTCGCAGGCAGCTCACTTTAAAGTTTTTCATCATCCTGAAGCAACTTTGTCTTGATACATGAATGGTCCAATCCACTGTTCGCTTGACGAATGTGGACGAATAATGAGGGATCATTCCACACACCCTCCATTTGGTGGAACACCTGTGCACAGCCATTTTCCAGGCATCCCAGTTCTCACGTCCTTTTAATCTCTCTATTTGTGGTAAATTAGAAAGAGCCATTCTTGGTATTTTCGCAGCGATAATAGTGAAGAAGTGAAGTTTCTATCCGACAAAATGAAGCTTGATTTAATTAAGATAAAAACAAAATTCCGTTTCTTTCTTCAACAATAATATACCTACCAATTTCGTTGAGTAAAGAGTCAAACGGAAAATATCATTTGGTTCGGGTTCATTTGTTGTGTAAATAATTCGATTTTTGTCATTATCACCCAGATCCAACATTCTATTTTGTTTGTTGATATTTTAAATACCTATCATGAACCGTATGCAAATCAGGAGATGGCATTGAAATGGTTACAATCTTAGATCATACATATATTACATATATAATCTAAGGTTACAATGGTATTATATTACATGGTACTGATGGTAGGGCATAAAAAGGGAGCGATGGATGTTGCCTTAGGCCTACATCTGCCTACTCTTAGAGTTAGATCCTTCTGGCTGGTAATGGTAGAGTATCTCAATCGGTTTTCAACACGTCTATAAAGGGCCTGTAAAGGGTAACAAGTAAAGCCCCTCTTGTAACATCTTCCCGCAATACTATCACAAATTGTCTGCAATCGCTTGCAATCCCTCCGATTGCTGTGGCAATCTCCCTCACAGTCCCACAATCGCGTTTGCAATCTCACAATCGCCTAAAACAATCCCGCAATCGTTGTGACAATCACATTGGCAACCCTCACCCGTTTTTAGGTACAATCACACGCCACGCGGGGTTAGGCAAAAAATATATTGAACCTAACTTTATTTTTTTAAATGGAAAGCCCTGTACTATTTACTAAACCCCTAAAGTGAGTCTAAAAAAGCGGCACAGCAGCTCAGAGTAACCCTACGCATTATTGGATTTGAGTCATTTTCAATTGCCTTGTTACATGTGGTATCTATATTAACTGTGCAAAGTTTCAATCGAATAGGTTCAAGCGTTTGACACAGACAAAGAGGCGTGACCACAAGGGGTCATTGGATTTGACCCATTTGCAATAGGCTTATTACTTGTGGCATGAACCAAATCGGTTCAAGCGTTTGGCAGTTATGGTGTTCACGGACACAATCAAGTTCCCTATAAAGCTTACCTCTGCCGCTTAATAATCTACAAATATATAGCATATTAACTTTTAAAAAATATAATACACTAAGGATGATTCAAAAAGAGCTCAAAAAAGATTTAAAAAAAAGGTCAAACGATTTGATAAATACAATAAAATTTCAAAAAAATTTTTTGAATCTTTAGGTTTTTTAAATCTTTTGAATCTATTGAAATCAATATGGAATTTTTGTAGTGTTATATTTTGGAAAATAGATTCTTAATATGTTAGCTTTTGATTAAAATATTTCAATTTAAAAATGGACGTACGAAATTCAAAAAATTGTAAATCTCAGAATGAACCTATATTTATTAAAGGATATAGAAAGATTTTTCTTACAAGTTTCTTTATAAGACTGTTGAATAATCTGCTGTTTTAAAATAAGGGTACGGGATCAGGTAAAAAAGTTATAGGACCTAACCCGAGACCTAACGTCATTTTTTTTAGTGGAATGCTCTGTATATTTCATTCGAAAAAGAGCATATTAAATTCACTTTCTAGAAATATAACACTAAAGAAATTTAAAAAGTGCAATATTAGATTTTTCAAAAAATTAAAAAATTTCAAAATGTTTAATTTTTTGTTGTTTTTTAATATTTGAACCTTTCTTAAATGTTTTAATTCTTTTTTAATAATTTTGAATTTTTTGTTTTCCCTATCTATTGCGATTGCGTTATATATTAAAAATGAAAATGTTAATGTGCTATCTTTTTAAATTAAAACATACAGGGTGTTCTATCTAAAAATGAGGTTAGTCCAGTAACTTTTTTGCGGACATCGTATATGTAACCTATTTTGAAAACGGCCGATTACCCAGCAAGTAATTTTGTAATAAACATTTATTCGTGTCTCTTTTCATTCTGATATTGACAATTTTTGATTTCCCTTGTATCTCTTTAAGCGAGCGAATGTTTTCAAATTTTGATTGTGCCATTTTTTAACATTGACCCAAATGCCACTTAGTTTGTCTTTCAGTATCTGTGATTTGAGTGGGCCACCCCCCTATTAGATTTATCGGATTGTATAGAACTTGTTCCACTGAAATACTCTTCTTTTTAGCACAATTCCACAAAAATAAAAAATGTACTATTGTGGCCACTTTGCCCGTCCGCCCCTAGTTTTTCTACTTTTTTCCCTATTTGGTTCGTTATGCTGTCAAGGTTTGCACCAAGAAAGGAATTTTCTCTGTGCCGCTTACGAAAAAAGTTATGGTAAAAAGCCCATTTTTTTGAGATTGTATTGTATTGCTGTCTGTCTGTATGCCCGTCTGTCAGTGTATCTGTCTGTCTGTTTGTCCGTGCACGTTAGCTTTTGTATTTGCGCAATCCATTTTTTTATTTGTTAAATACTTAAATGAAACTTTGTATGTAGGTTGTAGATGGCGACCTCGACTAAAGTAAAACTAGTGCCGAGTCAAAAAAAAAAAAATATGCTGGGCTCCTGCATAATCGAATTTTTTTTATTTGTTAAGTTATTTAAATGAAATTTTGTATGTAGGCATCTCGAATAAAGATGAAACTAATGCCAAATCAAATAATTTGTTTTGCGCATGCCCAGAAATACCCTGAAATTTTAGGGTAGGGTTCTTTTTATAAACTGAAATAGCAAATAGCAAGTCGAAAATGGATTGCACATGTGCAACGCTAACTTTCTTATTTGTGGCCGGATTTTTACGAAATTTGAAGTTTAAGTTTGCTTGCATCTTACAGTATGGGAAATGAATGCAATTGTAATGCGCCGAGTAATGCGCTTTTTAGCGCATTTCCACAAAAATAAAAAAAAATGCGCTATTGTGGCCACTTTGTCCGTCCGTCTGTCCGTCCGCTAACTTTGCGACGCTACTAGTTCTTTATCTTAAGAGCTATTGTTCTACTTTTTTCGCTATTTGGTTCGTTATGGTGTCGAGTCTTGTACCAAAGAAGGAATTTTTTCTGTACCGCTTACAAAAAAAGTTATTGTAAAAAAAACAAAAAACCGTTTTTTACATGTTCCATAATTTTACACTTTTGCCGTTTATTAACGATCCTAGAGACCGTTTATAATTTTGCATTGCTATCTGTCGCCTGCCGGTTGGTCTCTCCGTCTGTTCCTTTGTCTGTCTGTCCATCTAACTGTCCGTGTGAACGATAACTTTGTTTAGAAATGTTCGATCGCTTTACATCTCCGTTAGTTATGAACTGAATTGCATGAAATTCAATATGGGCATAGATTTAGCCATATAATACGCAATGCCAAAAGTTGAATCGATCGATTCAAAATTCACAGTGCCCTTTTCGCATCTCGACCATTTATAAACCGAATTGCAAACTTTTTTACTTATAAAAGTATTTGAATGAAATTTGATACATAGGCACCTGGAATAAAGGAAAATCAAACGCCAATTTCAAAATTTGGTTTTGCGCATGCGCAGTGCCAACTTTTTTATTTATGGAAGAATTTAAACGAAATTTGATACATAGGCAATTGGGATAAAGGAAAATCAAACGCCAATTTCAAAATTTGGTTTTGCGCATGCGCAGTGCCAACTTTTTTATTTATGGAAGAATTTAAATGAAATGTGATACATATGCACTTGGAATAAAGGAAAATCTAGCGCCAGTT
>NW_022170819.1:15939933-16075307 GCF_008802855.1 Photinus pyralis
AAAGAATGAACAAACACACTCATAAGTTCTCGAATTATAGGGCACTTCCAGAAAAACTGCGAGCAGGGTGTTAAAGGAGGAACATCCCTTCTATCACCCCTACAGGGGGTTTTCTTCCAACCTCTCTGTAACTTCTTTAATGCGATGTCAAAATTAGGTGTTATATTTAGAAGTACGTGCAAGGTCAAATTTAAAAATTAATTTCTCAAATTCTGGGGCACTTCTAGAAAAACTGTAACATGGGTTTTAAAGGGGAACATCCCTTCTATCACCCCTATAGGGGGTTTTCTTCCAACCTCTCTGTAACTTCTTTAATGCGATGTCAAAGTTAGGTGTTCTATTTAGAAGTATGTGCGTGGTCAACTTTAAAAATTTATTTCTCAAATTCTGGAGCACTTCTAGAAAAACTTTAACAGGGGTTTTTAACCCTGCAGTGGTGACGTGAAATTTTGGAACACCAGTGGTGACCTCGGTCTGAGAGACCGAATTTGATTTTGGCTTGATTTCGTAGTTACTACGCATGCAACTTGGCTTAAAATAAAGGAAAAAGTACAGTCAATAAATAAAGGCATATAAATCGAAAAATAAATTTTATTCTTGTAACATAACCAGTAGCGGTCCCAGGATTTGGTAAAGGGAGGGGCTCAAACCCGAACTTTGCCCCAACATGGAAAAAAATGAAAGAAATCTAATGAAAAAAATGAATGAGGGGGCCCGTGGCCCCCCCCTGGGACCGCCACTGACAGTAGCGGTCCCAGGATTTGGTAAAGGGAGGGGCCCAAACCCGAACTTTGTCCCAACACGGAAAAGAATAAATCTGATGAAAAAAATGAACAATAGGGGGGGGGGGCCGGGCCCCCTGGGACCGCCACTGAACATAACTAAATTGAATTATACACAATACTAAGCTTATGGGGGGATGCGCGTTGCAATGCTGCGCTGACTAGAATTTTCGTAGCATCAATGCACTGGAAAGCGGCCAATTACTCACGGCACTAAATTGTCAAAGAACGGCTTGCTTCATCAAGTTGTTCGTCTGGTACTAAACTCAGACACGCAAAATATTAAGCTAGCAGAACTAGCAGTGCCATGCGCTGCATCGTTTTTATAAAAATTTGAAAAATACTTTTCGTCGGTCTGAGAGACCGTGCGTCACCACTGAAGGGTTAAGAGGAACTACGCTTCTATCATCCCTGCGAGGACTTCTCTTTCAATCTGCCTTTTGGTATGTAGGGAAGTTACATTTCTCGGTGTGTGGTTCACTTTTGAAATAAACGCTTCCAGATGACGAATAGGATAATCGTTTAATTATCAGGATACACATTTTTTTTGACAATCTTTGTGTAACTTTGTTAGCGACGTCATCGTTTACATACTACGGTGCACCCATCAAACAGAACGAGATACGTGTCTAACAATGTCTCAAGTGCTCGTGTTTCTACACAGGTACATGTATTAGCATCTTGTAAATATACAAATTTCTCATTCAATGGAGATTACATATTTAACTTATCGTGTTAGTAGATATATCACGATTGAACTCGACACAATTTCCATTACGAAGGAGCATCAACTTGTCGATGTGCTTGTTCCTTACAAGAGTCGTAGAACATGAGCTTCGTTCCATTAACTAACGGTTTATCTCTGGACTCTTTATCCATTATTAATTCCCACGAACCTGTAACTGTTCACTCAATTTGCATTACAGGTAAGAATAAGTGAAATTTGAGATTACCTATTTTTATAGCGACAGCGTACACCTCCAATTTATTGTTAAGGGGACCCGGCGCCTCTTGCACATCTTTCGATTTCCATCGGCCTTTTTCTTGCTTTATATTAAACAATATTGCGCAGCAGGTGCAAATCCTACATTCATTGTTTACTGTTATCATAAAAGGAATCGTAAAATTGGACTTACCGAATATGTACGTAAAAACTGTAAAGGTCACGTGTGACCGACAGAAAATAACCCAATAAATCCCTTGCCTTCTCAAAATTGATGAACGTATTAATTAATCCATTTACACGTTCGATAACAGCTGTTTTGTTTTTGCGCAACCGCAAATAAAACGTACCTAAGACCTACGGCTACTTTCCTTCTCTAACGTAACTGCGCATTTGCATGCAGAGTAATTTTCATTCATACCATTTCCATTTGATACATTAAATTTGTGTCTCATTCTTATGCGATACATTTTATGCAGACCGAATTTCCATTGTATGTATAAGCACACTTAAAATGCGCTGTATTTTAATGCGGTGTATCGCATAGAAATGATTCACAAAATAATTCGACGTTCATTTGAATTAAAAGATGCACTATTAAATTCATTGGAATTCAATGCTACATCTTAAACTTCGATTTAATTTTTATGCCATACCTTACGAATAATTTTATTTCCATTGGTAATATCGCAACGGGTATCTATTTTAATCCAATACGTGAATAACGTTTGTTCTTAAAGTGCATATATACGGATTTGAATGCATGCGATTTAATTTGATATACGCATGAGAATGGTTTACATTTTTTTTTGATGCAAACATACTCGACTCAATTTTATTTAATATCAATTCAATTACACACAGCAGCAAATGTATTTCACTTCTGGTATAGCTGGACAGTTCCAAATAAATGCGTTATGTGTTTAAATCTTTTATACAAATTGCTATTTATTTTGATGCATGACAATTAAATTGGCAATGTTTAATATTCATCTCTGTCATCTTGTAGTGTTTTAGGATTCAAACGCTAAAATCCATATTAACATTTCCTACATTTGCATACATTTGGCTAACATTTTTTTGACATGTTTAATTTGTTGGTAACAATTCAATTGTTATTTAAATATTTTGGTATACGTTATAAATGTATAATAAATAGTAAAACGCATCTTGTACACACCAGCATTTAAATAGGTTTGTGATGTAGATGATCGCAAAGAAAAAGCATTCAAAATAAACCTATCGCATTTTAAATGCAATTTATAGTATTTACAGGCATTAAAAACTGAAGTGGTGCTACGGGATTCGTCATATAAACGTCGTTATTTTGTGACATGTTACAAAGGAAACTATTTAAATTACTATCGTACTCCAAGAAAATGTGGATTTTAATTTAACAAAACCATTTTATTACAATGGCATATAAACGTAACCAATTAAAATGCTATACTTAAAATGCAGTTAATAAATAGTAAATTGGCGTTCCATAGTCAATAATGTCGATTCTTGAACTGAGAAGAATGAGAATTTGCTTTCCTCCTATTTACCGCAAAGAGAGTTCGGGGGTCACAACCAATGCGGGTGCAAGGGGATTTGTCGCGCTTTCTTCCATAAGCGTTAAGCTTCTTATAGTGTTTTTATAGTGTTTTTATTCAATGATGGAACATAAATTCGTAAATATTTGTTGTCATTTGTCCATAACCTCATTTTAGATTTAGGTAGGTAATCGACAAATCTCTATTCTAAAAAATGACAAACGATTTCAGTATTATTTATGATAAACGATGAGGAATATAAATTTGAAATTCCTGTAAAGGACCAATTTTTTGAGTAATAGACAAACGGTGAAATAGGGAAAAATGGCAGCCGCTTACTGTAGCGAAGATTTGCGTTAAATAGGCAACTTATTAAACACATTGCATGCACGTACTAATGATGACGTCGAATGGGACGACATATGAACGCAAGCAAATTTATGACGTTTCATTCGTTTAATTTTTGATTCTGTACATTTTTGTTTGAACTACTCTTAATAGTATTACAAAGACCATTTACAAAATTTAATGTTCTTAACAACAATTTAACAGATATGGCCGATGCACAGCGTTTTTTTCCTAATTTCAAAGTGGCCAATTATTCAAAAATTATATAAGTAGCAAGGAAAAACGGCAATCATTTATGCATAGTAAACATATTTATAAATTATATTGCGTAAAATTAATAGTTCCTTGGCGTCATTAAGGTTTGATGTGGTTTTCTGAGAAGCTGTTCACATCGTGTGCAATTAAACTTTTCGATCGCAAAGTAGATCAACTCACTCTTCCAGTAATGTACCTAGTGTCATCAACTTCAATGTCCAAGATGGAGTTTTCTAATGACGACTGAAATAATGCAGAAGATGAACATGATGGCATCGAAGCAAATAACACCCACTCTTCCTTGACGATAGTATATACTAACTTGTTAGTTTAATTTGTTCGAACTATGCTGAATTATATCCTGTAGTCGATTTAGATGCCGAAATCCATTCTTTTAAGGTAGATATTGCGGCCAACACGATATTTTGCCTCCAGAAATTTGTGAGTTGCCGGAGACTTGTAGTATAACTTTATGACAAACTCCTTTTCGTCTTGATGCCATGGAAGTTTAGCTTTATGCAAAATTTGCGTTCTTACTAATCCGCGCTTGTCAATGTCAATACCTGTCACTGTCACTGTGCATACACTTGTAGTTATTAATGACGTAATAACAACGAGAGTGGCGCTGCGACGATTTGGTGGCCCAGCTCCATACTAACATTTCCAGCTCCATTTGTGTTACCATTTTTTAAGCCTACACCGTTTGTCTATAGTGTGTAAAGTCAATGGTGCAAATTTTTGTAAAATAGAAGTTATGGCTAGTTCATCATCTTCGCTGTCGCTAGATGACGACAAAAAACTCTCCCAACGCAAGAAACAAATTCAAATTGTCGCACGTTTGTTTTGAAAATTTGTTAACTAGCAGCTCCACGAGCTCTCGGACCTCGTGCGTCGAAATTTGCACTGAGTACTTAGTTGTTGCATCACATTTGCCAATGGAACACAGAAAATTGCCCTAAAATTACCAATAGAACGTAAAAATTGCACTCGTGCAGCACGAGTTTTGCCAATCGAAAACGCTATTAAAATCCTCGCTACGCTCGGATTTTAACCTGACATCTGCGCCTGTTATGATAGTCATAACATACCTTGGTATGTTAATAGCTATTATCCAGTACACAAGGTTACCTACTGTTGATTTTTTATGGAACAACTGTAGGCGCAGTCCAAATATAGGCAACTGCCGAAAAAACTTGTCGATTGAGAAGTTGAGCTTATGTTACTACAGGTTCTGAAACCATTCAATTCAAGTAAACCGCGCAAATTCCTACGAGTAAAAAATAAGGCAAATACGTTCACTGCGCGTCTAAAACCAGTTTTATGCACGGCGTTTTGCGTCGAGCGTTTCGATACGAGGAATTTGGCGGAACAGTTTACAAAATTAAATTTTGAACTGGGTACCTACTTACTTACGAGTTTATTAGGATCCTCAGATCCTTTATAGTTTTGTATTACCGTCCGTATGCACTCTAACTCTTTTTAAAAGTGGCCAATACCTACGGGTACTGTGGACATTAAGGACGGACTCTATTGATTTTCAGGAAGTTGGTTCAACAGGAACAAAAGTTATAGGACTTCGAGTGAATCGGGAACAGGAGAAACTGCGCGCTCAATATAGTATATGAAATCAACATATTTCATTCCCTAGGTCATGTATCGAGTTCGGAATTTCACTAGATTCTTCCCTATGACTCTTAGATGTGTAACAATTCAATATAACTCTTCGCTGTGACAGAGGTAAAAAGGTTTAGAGCAATATTTTTTACACATAAATTTGGAACGCATTATCTTGATGCTGAAAGAGTACATCACGTGCACATTTGATAACCGCATGCGAGACCGCATGTGTGTGATTCAAAGATGTTAAATTATTTTTCTGAGGTCACATGAATCTTGATCAAAATATGTCAAAATCGTTATTTATTCACGAAGATCGTTGAGAAAAAGACTAGGGGCATTACTCAATGCCCAAGACTAAAGACATGAATTTGATGCATTTTTTGCGACCACGTGGATTTTAATCAAAACATGTCAGAATCGTTATTTATGACCCAAGATCGTTGGGAAAAAACCAAGAGCATCATCTCATTGGCCAAATCATGAATTTGATCTATTTTTGGCGACTACATGGATATTGATCAAAACATGTCAAAATCGTTATTTATGCACCAAGATCGTTGGGAAAAAGACCAAGAGCATTATCTCATTGACCAAAACATGAATTTGATCTATTTTCGACGACCACATGGATTTTGTTCAAAACATGTCAAAATCATTATGCTTGCACTGATATCGCTGGACACAAGATTAAGATTATCTCAATGAGCAAGTCATGAATTTCATGCATTTTGTTAACTATAAAATGTATTATGTAAGATTTAAATAAATTGTCGATAACAGTGATTGTAATAGGTACTGAGGATCCTTCGATATGTCGTATCGGTTTATTATGAGCTGCGTTTGCTTGAGTTGGGTTCCATATTGAAAATAACCCCTACCCTTCCGCCCCTCTGTGTTCTTCCGAGATGCTTTGACTTAGTAGATTTGGTTGCTCAGCCCAAAAATGTGTTAAACATTTGAGGGGTATTAAAATTTAATAAAAACACTAAAATGAATTAACCAATCGTTTTATTTGTAGTTCACTAAGAGACATCCAGTGTGTTAGCGAGACAAAAAATAGGGTATAGTATAAGCCTAATTGTGAACGTGGAACGTGGAAGTATACCTAAGCCAAGAATACTATTATCCTCCTTTTTAGTTAATAGCGCGTTTTTCCAACCAATTTGAGTGCGCTATTGCACCCGCCTCTGTCTAATGCTACTGTAGTTTCCAATATATTCAGAATTCGTTCCTTTGTATTCGGTAGGTAACTTATTATAGCTCAAGCCAGGACAAATCTAGCGATTAATATGTGAAAATGTCGTAATGTCAACTTTCTTGTTTTAGGTATAGAGACACTTTTTTGACATTTTAACCAAAGGCAAACATATCGCATAGGTACAGTAAAAATGAAATGTGCGCATGTACAGATTCATTTTTTCCCTCCGAACAATAGTTAACGAGATATTCGAAGTCAAATGTGAAAAAACACGACATTTTCCCATTTTTTCTTCGTTTTTTGTTTATAACAATATGTTCCGGGCGTTTCCGGTCAGGGGGACTATGATTTTCGGATTCAGCGAATTTACATAGGATGCGCTTGGTGTCGTTGACTGAAGTGACAACATCCAGCGCAAACCGTAATTTGACTGGACTATATGTGTACCTCGTAGTGAAAGCAAATTCCCGAACTCCAATAATTCTAGTTGGCCTCGGCTATTGTAATTGTTGTCCGGGAATGTATCAATTTTACTATAACTCTCGCCAGGAAAGATTGCCGGTCACAGCACACCTTGTGTCGATTTACAATCTTTGTTTTTCTTAAGATGCGAGCGACTTCTGGAATAGGATCGTGCTAATGTTGAACAAAAAGTCTTTTCGTTCAACATTGACACGATACTATCCCGGAAGTCGCTCACATCTTTAGAAAAACATAGATTGTAGATCGGGATCAAGTGTCAATCTTTCCTGGCGAGAGTTATATACACAATCTACTATTTATAGCCGTAGTAGTGCAAACAATGGAAAATGATGATTATGATTAAGCCTTGTTGTAGTAAACACGCCCATTTCACAAAGTGAACACAATTAGCTAATAATGCAACCAATAGAAGAGAAGCAATTAAAGGTGATTTGCCGAACGTATATAGCATGATGTGTTGCCTAACGTTTGCATGCAGTTTTTCTACACTTTCGATATTGAGTGTTTTTCAAAATTTCGTTTTAAACGGCGTAGAACGAATTTGAAAACCCGGTCAAAAGCTTAAAATCTTCCTTACAACCTACTCATCCCGGCTATAAGAGGTTTTTTGTTAAATATCGCGTGAGACGCATGTAATCAGTCACATTATATATTTTTTTTATGTCCGGGTTGTGCCCTGTAAAAAAATTGTTTTTCAAAAATACGAAATTATGGGCTTATAGCCGGGTTCTTGAATAGTTACTGTAGATGTACAGATAGAGACCCTTTCTTCAACTCAGATCTTAAGCGCGTAAAACGACATTTCAAATAGCATATTTTTAGGCATTACCTAATGTACAACTGGAATCCCCCCGCAGTCTCATGTTGAACCATTAACCATTAATTTTGTTGGAATCTTGCTCAAAGTTAATTTTAATTGTAAATTAAAACTTAGTGGAAGCCGGATTGGAATTTGAGGATTTTGAAATTAAACCTCTCGCCAGGAAAGATTGCCGGTCACAGAACACTTGATCCTGGTCTACAATTTATGTTTTTCTAAAGATGTGAGCGACTTCCAGGATAGTATCATGTCAATATTGAACAAAAAGACTTTTCGTTCATCATTGGCACGATCCTATTCCGGAAGTCGCTCGCATCTTAAGAAAACCATAGATTGCAGATCAACACAAGGTGTGCTGTGACCGGCAATCTTTCCTAGCGATAGTTATATCTGTTACCGGCAAACTGCGAAATCCGGCATTTTGCAAAATCCCTAGGCATTTTGCGAAATGACCAATGCAGCAGGCAAAGTGAGAAATGGAACTCGACTTCGCACTTCGCCTGCCTCTCTTTAGGGATTTCGCGAAATGCCTAAACATTCAGGCAAAGTGAGAATTCTCGGTTATTTTTACAGATTGCGCGTGCAGCTGTGCCAAACGTAAAACCGTCGCGTTAGTACCTTCCCCCATTTGATATATTCTCCACAGAATATCTAAAGCGTGACTCAACAGACAACCCATGCAATCTAAACGTGAGCGCAATATTAGCGAGTAAATCGTAATCCTCGCGTCGTTTACCATCCAATGGCAACGCTGTATGCGCAATCTGTGGAAAATGACGAAGCCTTCGCACTTTGCCTGCATGCTTACTGCTTAGGCATTTCGCGAAATCCCTAAAGAGAGGCAGGCAAAGTGCGAACTGCAGCTCCGTTTCTTACTTTGCCTGTTGCATTCGTCATTTCGCGAAATGCCTAGGCATTTTGCAAAATGCCGGATTTCGCAGTTTGCCGGTAACGTATCCATTGTCTGTTAGGAGTTAAAAAAATCACTGAGATCAGTCGAATCATTCCTTTGTGCTAGGGTAATTTTTGAAAATAAGGAAGAATGTTGAATATAATTGGTCTTTCTAGTTACCAAGTTAGAAATGCATGATGTATGATCAACGAAATTTTGATTCAGGGAAGTCACGTTTAATATTAATTCATTTAATAGCCCGCGTTCAAAGATGACTTAAATAACGGGCGATCAAAAATATGTTGCTGTCGAGTCGCCTTTGGAAGTTTTTCCAATGTAAACAAAAATTCCAAAGGTAACTCAACAGCAACTCATTTTTGATCGCATAGTATGAGTCACTGAATTATACTATACGATCAAAAAAGAGTTGCGGTCGAGTCACCTTTGGAATTTTTGATTACACGGGAAATCAGAAATTTAATTTAACCACCAGTATACTGAAACTAAAGGAAATACAATCAATTCAAGTTTTTAAGTTTATTACAAATAATACAAATATTGTAAAAGGTAGTAGGTGCAAATAAGCTAGAAACTTTAAAAGTTTAACATAAAGTCATAAACTACTTTGGTCATAATAATAAAGGAGATATAAATAAAAGAGATATATAAATAAAGAAATATAAAAAAGTTATGCTATACAAGAATTGTAATTTACATTTTATATTTCAACCTTCGAGACAAAGGAATAATTTCTAGGTGGATTCAATGAATATACTCCGTAACGTGATAGTTAAGTTGCCTATACACGCCTGCTCCTAATGAAAAATCCTAGTTACAATTAATTGCGAAAAATGTAAGTTCCTGCAGTAGATGTATAACAGCACAGTTGCGTTAAAGGATTAATACATGTCAAATGTAACCGCGTAAACTTTGACAAAAATGTTATTAAACTAGAAATGATATAAAAAATATCAATTTATCCAGATGGTTCCCAAACATTTAGCAGTCTTTCACACACAATGATAAACCCGTAAACATCTACATAAATGTATTTTAGCGCTGCAAATAACGATATGATATAAAAGGGATAAGGAAACAAAAAATTTGCTAAGGCTGCTGTGAATTATTCGCTGTGAATTATTTTTAAAAATACATAGAAGTACGTGAAAGACTAATATGAAGATGGCAATGCCAAGATATTCTTTTTTGTAGGGAGTTCAATTTAAGAAATACGTGATGTAAACAAGTACAGCTGTTTGGACCAAAACTAAACATTCCGTGTTCGTCGTTTTGTTGTTATACGAGGAGGATCGGCTGCACTCGCTCGTTGCGCACTCCTGTTTGGCGCAATTTCGGAATAAGCGCCTGTGTGTTGAACGGTTGACATCGATAAATTATTATCGTACTGCCGCACAGAAGTTGTTAGTGATTTTTGTGCAGTGAACTTGTGTTGTGGTCTGTGGTGAAAACGAATTATTTTTAGTGTTAACTAAATTATTGTTTATATTAAATATGAGCATTGCTGCTTTGCTTGAGGCTGCAGAGTACTTGGAAAGGCGCGAAAGAGGTCAGTATTGGTTTAATGAACCTTTGTTTACATGAGGGTCGTGCAAGCATTACGTTTACTTATCAGCTGTTATTTACTTCGGGATGTTTTTACTTTTTGCAGAGGCCGAGCATGGTTATGCCTCTACATTACCCATGCCAGATGATCTCAGAAATGTTTACAAAAGGCCAAAGACGAAAAAATCTCAGGGAAACAGGTGAGCGAGCTTATCAATTTTTTTCGGGTTCCTTTGTTTGCTAGAAAAAAAATTGCATAACGCCAAAGTACTATTTCATCCTTTGCGAATGCAGTTCCACATGTACTCAATACGTGGGCAGTGTTTAATAACATGTTTCTTTGTTCTCGACGTACCCAGCATTTTACACACAGTCGCGCTTTGCGTTACGGCCTTCAATGTAGAGTATCGTTGCCTAACAATATCACTATAAAATCGATGACCTTATTTCTACCTTCCGATTATGACCTTAAGAATGTTTTTTTTAATTGCAGGACATCTCATAATGAGCTGGAGAAAAATAGGTGAGTTGTATTACTTTTGTTTTATAATGCGGTAAGCCTTTTGTTACTTATCGTACTTGCAACGTGTTTGAACTTTGAAGGTAGGTACACAATTGCGTATTAGTGTGCTGTGCCGATTGACAACTGAGTAGATTATAAGGTGATGCCATGCAATGAGCTGAGCAGTGCAACAAGGCCGTTCTCATTCGCTTGGTAACAAACCTTTCCTCTGGCTGAACTGAGCCGCTTCGTATAACAATCTCCCCCGTAAACCTTTGAAAGTGACGTGGATATTGTGTTTATAACGTAATTTAAGTCGTCTAGCTGTATTTAATTACATAAAATTCATAAAACGTTCTGTTAAAACCATTGAATAATAACATAATGCTATCTACTTACATACGGTAGTTATTTATAGTTAGTTACCGATTCATAATTATCTAATATTAGATCGTAAATACTAACGCTCATTAGATTACCTTTCAAACACGATCGGGTGACGACTGACGAGCACAGCACGGCAATAAAAGTGCAAAAAAAGATTGCATTTTCTTTATCATCACCAGCAAGATAATTTATTCATTTTCTAATTATCGCTAAACTAATACTAACAACGATGATAAGAATAACATTTGACCTTTGAAATTGTCTTGCGGTCGATCGTCATTATTTTCAACTATTCCGCTGTTATTATTGTATAATTTAATTATGGGATAAACAATAGTATATTGAAAGACAAGTGTTACAATGCGACCTATTGTAATACGACTATCTTGTGGCACGAGTGGCGACGCGAAGCGTAGCCACGAGTGTCCGCAAGATAGGAGTATTACAATAAAGCATTGTAATACGCGTTTTTCATACTGTTTTTTTTATTTCGGTGCTTTAATTTAATTAAAAAAATCATTATCAGAAACTATAGGGAACATTAGAACTAACATGTTTTATGTTGGGAACACTTTTTACGCCGTTAAGTTTTAGGTTGGCAGCGTAGTAAGACTGACATTTTGAAGTTCAAACATGGAAGTACCCAACGAAGTACCTACTTGTACTAAATAGTAACTGCCAACTTAAGAGATGAGTTACGAAAAAAAACGACTATAATCACTGTCTTTGTACAACTGTTTTCGGTCGAAAACAGTTGTACAAAATCATCATTGTGACACCGAAATAGAAAAAAATGATTGTGTTGTTGTATTAAGTTTATTATTAAAATCGTTATGTCTCTCGCAGATTTAGATTGCCTACCAATACGTAACTAGGTAATTTCACCGACTTCCGGACGAACGGTGTTTGCGTTAGGTGGTAAGTGGTAACACTTACACGTAAATGTGAAGTGAAGTTATGAAGTACCCACCTAAAATTCTCCTCAAACGCACCACGCACGCTGAAGCCTTTTTTTTGCTCGGGGCTGAAGTAGTCTTTGTTATACTCGTATTAGTACAAATCAGGTTTGTGAGTAGGCACTAAAGCTTAGTCAGATATTTCTTCTTGAAGGGAAACGAAGAATTCATTTATTGGTCGGTTGTTCGTGTTAGAGAGGGTGTTTACTAGTACTAAGACGTTAGAGAAATTGAACGCAGATGTTTTTAAATCATTTTAAAATTAGAAAAGCTATGCTAGGTCATATTTTTGTTCACCCAAATATCCTCGAATTCAAGGCAAATTTGTGCACAAACCGAGCCGGGAAATTTCATATTTGTACACAAAGAGAAGTTCTATGATGTCGGAGTCGGAAATTGGCATTTGCTATTTGAATGGCTTAATTTTTATTGATTTTCAAATTTGAATGCATAGGTATAGTACCTACAAATGTGCCAAAACCGATTTGCGAATTATTTGAGTTTGTTTGACATTTTTAACAGGTACATCTCCATCCCTGAACTGAAACTCAGAACATTTTTCGTTTAGGTGCAACTCCTAAGTTTTGTTACTATTTTAGTGCTAGAGTTGTAGGTACTTGAACTATTATAGGGTGGGGGTGGGTATGTACTAACTACACAAACCCACAGTTAATAGTTGTGGAGTACAAAGTGGAACGAGACGGACTTATGCAGTAATTAATAATCAGTTAACTGTGTGTTAGTGGAAAACTGAACGAGTGAATGCAGGTACAACCTAAACCGTTTTGGGGGAGGTTTAAACTCTCAAAAAATCAAAACCCTCCCCTGTGTGCGTCCTTGCTTTGTGATAATATGAATAAGCCCATAAAGAGCGTCTAAAAACACGGCAAAGCACCTCGGTGTGATCTTACGGGGTTATTGGATTTGACCCATTTTCAATTGGCTTGCTAAATGTGGTATATGTATATAATTATGTTAACTGTGCAAAGTTGAACCGAATAGATTCAAGCGTTTGCCATAGACAGAGAGGCGTGACTCTACGGGGTCATTTGATTTGACCCATTTTCAATAGGCTTATTACTTGTGGCATTTAGCTCAACTGTACAAAGTTTGAACCAAATCGGTCCAAGCGTGTGACAGTTCGTGTTCACGGACGGACAGACGAACACCATCGACTCCCCCATAAAGCTTGCATCGCTTTACTCTGCCGCTTAATAAATGTAATCAAACCATTTCTTAAACATGTTTATTGCATTTTGTTGAAATTCGCTTATTTTGCTTCCTGGCAGATAAAATAATTAGGTAATGAAACGTGGTTCGGTGCGTAAGTTCCTCGGTAAGTTCATACTTACATACTGTTCAATGTAGGTGCATTAGTTTGAAATGATACAATGAAAGATTTCGAACAAAAGTAAATTGTAGGCAATTCAATTTTCGGCAAAAAGTTTGGGATACTAGTACATTCGTGTCTTGGTCATTTAGTTAGGTAATAGCATTGAATTTATAACTTATCAAATTCAATGGTAATAGTCGTGAGCATTTAAAACCAATTGTCAAATTCTTGACAGAACAGGTTCCTATACTGCATTCATTACACGAAGGTAGTAGATGGCGCTGTGTTTGAAGATAAACACACAGGAAAAATATAAAACGGCACCAAATTATTGTAAAGTAGAGATATTCAGTACTGCAAACAGAAATAAATCTTTGACAATAACAACTAATGACACTTCCGCAGTTTAGTTGGCAACATAAACTACCACCTTACAAAATTCACCAGTCGTTTTATGTTTCATTGTAATACTGACTCGTGTTTTAACCAATCACAGTGAAGGTCAAAGCATCCCTATGCTTTCTACCGCTAAATTCTTAAAATGAATACAGTATAGCTCAAACCATGCTCAAACCAGGTATTAAAAAAAGTTGTTCACAAGTCTTACTTTCTTTATGCATAATGTAAACTGCCAAAATTTTAACGAAATCAAAATAACCGTTTTGCCGACAAAAAATAGTAGGAGCATAATTTTTGTAAATTGCACACAGAAAAAGAATATGTCGTTGCCACACTCTAAATTTTTTCTTCAAAAATCCGGCCGGTTGTTTTATGTTTCCATATGCCCAATATACTTACATATCCAAAATTTGAACAAAATCCGTCAAACCGTTATCTGGGAATATTGCCAACGCGAAATGGCAGTTTTTACACAAATTTCAGAATTATACAATAAGTGACTTGCGTCACAAAAATACGGAATAAGTTCATGAAAAATTCAAATGAAACATCAATTTCCCAATTCTATAATTTATTTAGATATTTACGGCAAATTTATTTTTGTGTTGTCTAGTTTGAACGTTTGTAATAGGTATCGCAAGAAATCTGAGATATCTAGTCATAGCGTGCTATTTCCGAGGCTATTTCGTATCAAAGAAAAGTTTAATATGTTTCCGAAAAATTATGAGCTCTGCCTACTTATACATATCAACATTACTAAAGAATTAAAAATGTACACAATACAAGAGCTTTAAATGTGTCAGTTTCAGTAACATTGAAAGTATTTTAATCTCGATTTTAACAAATTTATTCACAAGTAATACACTCATTGGACCGAAAAACAAAGCGGTTTAATTTTTAAAACAAATTTTGTTTTGTAAAAGTTAAAAAACAAGAACGAAAAAGCACTTTTCGATTTTGCCAAATATTGCTACCACGAAAGGGCGCACCCCTAACTGTAGATCTGAATAAATGCACGTCTTATTTACAAAAAAATGAAAACCACAAATCTAAAATGAAATTAAAATTTTGAAAATTTTCATTTCCACCGCAACTCTTGACCAGACAACGAAAATGGAGAAAATTTCACGAAATTTGTTGTGTACATACTTGATGAGTTAAAGTAGTTAGAGCGCCTTCGGCTGAAGTCAAGCGATGTACTCGGCGTATCTATTACCATTTATTAAGCGGCAGAGCAAACCGATTGTGTCCGTCTGTCCGTGAACACGATAACTGTCAAACGCTTGGACCGATTTGGTTCAAACTTTGCACAGTTGACCTATATGCCACATGCCTATTGAAAATGGGTCATGACCACGTAGGGTCACGCCTCCCTGCTTCTGGCAAACGCTTGAACCTATTCGGTTCAAACTTTGCACAGTTAACATACGAGTCCACATGTAACAAGTCAATTTAAAATGGGTCAAATCCAATGACTCCGTGTGGACACACCGAGGGCGAGGTGCTCTGCCGCTTTTTTAGATGCTCTTTATGGGTTTATTCTTTATTCAATGCTATTACTTATTTAAAAGTAGCCAAAAAAAGTTTTTAAGAAAGAAATACAGTTAGGAATACGGTATGAGTAGTATTTTGTACCTCAGCACAATATAAACGTCATGATTTTTAAAAAGGTATATACAGTAGTTTCGGCAGTAGTCAACTTGACTAGTCTCCCATACATTCGCTTTTTAGCGCATTTCCACAAAAATAAAAAAAAAATGCGCTATTGTGGCCACTTTGTCCGTCCGTCCGGCTGTCCGTCCGTCCGTCCGCTAACTTTGCGACGGTTGCCGGTTGGTCTCTCCGTCTGTTCCTTTGTCTGTCTGTCCATCTATCTGTCCGTGTGAACGATAACTTTGTTTAGAAATGTTCGATCGCTTTTACATCTCCGTTAGTTAGCATGAAATTCAATATGGACATAGCTTTAGCCATATAATACGCAATGCCAAAAGTTGAATCGAATCGATTCAAAATTCACAGTGCCCTTTTCGCATCTCGCCCATTTATAAGCCGAATTGCAAACTTTTTTACTTATAAAAGTATTTGAATGAAATTTGATACATAGGCACTTGGAATAAAGGAAAATCAAACGCCAATTTCAAATTTTGGTTTTGCGCATGCGCAGTGCCAACTTTTTTATTTATGGAAGAATTTAAACGAAATTTGATACATAGGCACTTGGGATAAAGGAAAATCCAACGCCAGTTTCAAAATTTGGTTTTGCGCATGCGCAGTGCCAACTTTTTTATTTATGGAAGAATTTAAATGAAATTTGATACATAGGCACTTCGAATAAAGGAAAATCAAACGCCAATTTCAAAATTTGGTTTTGCGCATGCGTAGTGCCAACTTTTTTATTTATGGAAGAATTTAAACGAAATTTGATACATAGGCACTTGGGATAAAGGAAAATCAAACGCCAATTTCAAAATTTGGTGTTGCGCATGCGCAGTGCCAACTTTTTTATTTATGGAAGAATTTAAACGAAATTTGATACATAGGCACATGAGATAAAGGAAAATCAAACGCCAGTTTCAAAATTTGGTTTTGCGCATGCGCAGTCCAACTTTTTTATTTATGGAAGAATTTAAATGAAATGTGATACATAGGCACTTGGAATAAAGAATCATCGAGCGCCAGTCTCAAAATTTTGGTTTTGCGCATGCGCAGTGCCAACTTTTTTATTTATGGAAGAATTTAAACGAAATTTGATACATAGGCACTTGAATAAAGGAAAATCAAACGCCAATTTCAAAATTTGGTTTTGCGCATGCGCAGTGCCAACTTTTTTATTTATGGAAGAATTTAAATGAAATGTGATACATAGGCACTTGGAATAAAGAATCATCGAGCGCCAGTCTCAAAATTTTCTTTTGCGCATGCGCAGTGCCAACTTTTTTATCTATGGCACCATTTAACTGAAATTTGATACTTAGGCGCTTGGAACAAAGGAAAATCTAACATTAGTTTTAAAATTTAGGTTTGCGCATGCGCAGTTCCAACTTTCTTATTTAGAAAAGCATTGAAATGAAATTCTTCTCATAAACTGAAATTGAAGTAACACGTCAAAATGGATTGCCCATGTGCAACGCTATCTTTCATATTTGTGGCCGGATTTTTACGATTTTAACAGAAGTTGCATCTTATAAATGGGAAATGAATGCAAGTGGAAATGCGCTTTATGTAAATCGTTTACGATTACTTTTTAACTTGTTATTTTATGGATCTTACAATTAGTTACTTGCTGTTTAACAACCTTACCACTGCATTTCAAAGCTTCGGGAATGGGGAATCATATACTCGAGGATATACTAGGCCTGGTGGAAAAGTCTCGGGAAAAGTCACCAGATTTGAACGCGCGCCGCAAGAGCAGACGCCGCGTCGGCGGCAAATATCTTCCTTATTTCATCATGAACATGTTTTTTTCCGTGTATATTAACAAAAAATAGCGATTTAAGTCGATATTATAATTAAATGGGTGATTGTGCTTCTATAATAGATAGACTAACGGGCTAAAAATTTTCAGCCCACAAATCGCCCAAACCTCTTAAAAAGGGTTTTCTGTGTTGGTAAATATTCCTTAAACCTCAGGTACCTAACTAGGCAGATGAATAAAAAAAATTGCGCATGCGCAACCCAACTTTTATATTAGCGCAATCCAAATTTTTATCTGTTAAGATATTTAACTGAAATTTTGTACGTAGGCACCTCAAAATAAAAGTAGAACTGATGCCGGTAAAAAAAATTTTGCCGACGCGCAATCCGACTTTTTGACATCTCCGTTAGTTATGAACCGAACTGAATGAAATGTTGTGTGTAGGCACCCCAAATAAAAGCAAAGCTAATGCCGAATCAAGAAATTTGTTTTGCGCATGCGCAATTTAAATTTTTTTGTGTTCAGATATTTAAATGAAATTTCGTATATACGGACCTCGAATAAAAGTGCCGATTCAAAAATTTGTTTTACAAGCTATGCTGATCTGGTGGAACAGAATCAATCCCAAAAATGATGTATGTGCGAAGATCTCTCGGATCGTTCGGTATTCAGTTGTATCGGATTTTTAACGATGAAAATTTGAAAAACAGAGCTTGTGACGTCATCCCGACATCGTGGGCGGGGTGGCACGGATCCAGGCAGTCCGAACGTCAGGTCAGGGCCGTTCCTAGGCATTTGGCCGCCTGCGTGACAAAATGAAATTGCCGCCCCTTTCTTCAACTTTATAGAATAATCAAGTTAACTAATAATGCTTTATTTTATGCTGTAATTTAAAAAGAATGCACTAACAATAAATAAACATTTCATTCACAAAAAGGGTAGATATTAAATATAATATGCAAAAACAAAAAAAAAGCACAAAACTAAAATTTCGCTTTCCTTGCTTTAACACTAACTTGAACCACTTCCTTTAAACTAATATTTTTCACTAAATTCTTGTGTCATTGACGATCGCAAATAATTTTTTAAACTTTTCAATCTTTAAAAGCACCATTATCCTTGACAAAAATTGTAATACTTATATTTGGTCAAATATTTTCTTAAGGCGATCGATTTCGACTCATAATAAGTCATCATCAGGCCATTGCGTCACTTGGGTTGAAATATAAACTTAGGATGTGTGTGCGATATAGCCATGAGTGATATGAAATGTGGTTTGCTGTTATGTTATATGATATGATAGAGTGTCTCGTGTACTTGGTGGTTATGTACACGACAGGCTTTCTTTTCATCCTAGAATATGCACAAACACATCACCTTTCAAACCGATATCTCCAACCGTTTTCACACCGGCGCTTTGGTTCCAACTTTATTAGCCACTCTGTATAATCATTGTATAATATACAATGGTATAATCAATGTATAATCATAAAGCCTTTGACGAGCGCTTCTTCTCTTATAACCTCTAGCCGCCCTTTGCTTCGGCCACCCTCGTGATTTTCACGCATCGCCCTATAGGTAGGAACGACCCTGCCGAACGTATTTTATATGATGGTGCATATGCCTGACGTCGCCGCCTCTCCCAGGATTTAGTCAACTGTCGTGAGGATGGGTCCCTGGTAGGCACTATCAGGGACGCTTCACCACTACTTTGTTGCCATCGCGCTGGGCCGCGACATATGCCAAACAATGTGGTGGAGTTTGTGGATTGGGGGGGTTGTGGGGGGCGGCTAACTGGGTGTTATCCGACCCGAACGGGTACGGCCACAGCTTCGCCACTGGTATTCTGCCTTGGAGGGAACTCTGCTTTCTAGTGATAGCTTCTTCTCCGGGCGTTCATTGGCTTCCGATGCGCCTATCCTTTGGTCTCGTTCCCTTCCCTGTTTTCCTTCGTGTTAGGCTCTTTTTATTGTTGTCATCTCCCTGCGTTACTTTCTGTCACATTTTCCTCCTCCCCTTGGCTACTTGTCCTTGTGGCTGATTATTCCTCCACCTCCAGTATTCTTCTGCTTTCTTTCTTTCTTTGATGTTTGTCTCTGCTCTTCTCTTCCCATCTTCCGATGGTAATCCCCGAGACCTCTACCGTTTGGTTTATGGTGGTGTTCCATGTCTGGCAGGGTCGTCCTACCTTCCATTCCGAGGCACATTGATTCTTGGCAACTCGTAGGATGTGGTCTTTGTTCCTCCTGTTTATATGTCCCCAGTATCTCATCTGCCTCATGTTCAGTCTCCTGGCAATCGTCTATTCCTCTAATAGTTCTCTTCTCTGCTTTCTTGTGAGGTTGCTGTTTTCTTTAGTATCCTGAGTGCCTTCCACTCCGCCCTCCTCAATGTTCGTCTGTTGCTTCTTGTTGGCGCTGAAGTGTTAATTCCGTATAAGATTGTCGGTGCTATGATCGTGTTGTAAATTATCATTTTCAAGTTGTCCGGTATTTACTTTTCTCGTAAGAAGTTCCAGATTCCGTGTGTGATTCTGAATGCGTTGGTTATTCTGTCTTTCACTGCATTGTGCCATATGACGGTGCATTTGATAACTTACCTAATTTTAAGTTTAGAATCTTTAAACTTGTTATCCTCTTTAAAGTGGACACTGCAAACGGCATGATTATGATTCGGCATAAAATGTTTGCGGTTAATTCTATTTTTCCATGCTTTATATCGACACTGCTCCTTCTCTTCTCGGGGAAAATTATGCAATGTAACATTGGCCTTTTTCAAATTATTGTTGCAGCCAACAACACAACAGTTAGGCATTAATGCAGATCACTGACTACCAGTCTCAAATTACACGTCAAACGTCAACGAAGCTAGTAGCACTCATATACAGTGCGTTTATCTTAAACTCGAACATACGATTTTGCATGCAATGTTAATGTTCCATTAAAAAAATTCACAGATTTCGCAATCCTTGCAACCATCGGAGACATTGGAAATGATAATCGTATAACCTATAAAGTCATAAATAACCCTTATTCACGTGGAATAATCTTGCTCCACTCGCTCGCAAGCTATCTCGTGTCGCAAACGTAAACTTTCTGAATAATAAGGGGCGTAACATGCTCGTAATACTATCACGGGCGATTTGCGATAAATTTAGATTCGAATTAACAAAACCCTTGCGCACTGTTAAGTAAGCACGCATCGACACCGCTACTTTTCCTGAATCTACCGATTGTAGTCGAGTACGGTACAATCAACACTAGACGCGACACCACTTGTTTTCTTTTCTACTCGGCAAACCTGGTAACTTCATACCC
This sequence comes from Photinus pyralis, assembly GCF_008802855.1. NCBI lineage: Eukaryota > Metazoa > Arthropoda > Insecta > Coleoptera > Lampyridae > Photinus > Photinus pyralis. The sequence continues at coordinate 15,960,682 of NW_022170819.1, forward strand.
ATACAAAACATATTTCCAATGCTAAAATGCGCCAACTTATAGGAGTAGTTCAAATGGGTAGTAGGTGCCACGGTCCGTATACTAAACGGTTGCCTCACTTTCAAACAACCAATAAAACGCGCTGAAAATTGTGACGTACTTCAGCACGCAGTAAACGCCGCCCACCACACAATTCTCATGTACTATATGCAAAAAGAGTTAATTTTTGCATATTTGTGTTCGCTAATGATATTTTAAGCTTCAATCAGTGGCCGGTGCATACGTACGATCGTCGACGTTTGATATACGTTTAGGTACCAATAAAACCAGTAAGTTTTACTTATGGAATCGAAAGGTTTATAATTTAGTATTACATGCATAATTATCTTGATATATAAAATTCTGTGTGTGACTGAACTCCTAAACGGGTCCGTTAACTTGCCCCCCCCCCCTGAGAGATTTCATAGTCGTATTATTTTGAAATGAATGCGCTCATATGCGCCACCGATAATAACTCTTGCGCCATTATCGTTTTTTAGAAATCCGAAAAAAACATTTGGGGGGGGCCAAGTGAACGTAGCCCCCCCCCCCCCAGTACGTATTTTGTCCCTTGTAACTAGGTCACCTGATACATTTGGTTATGCGCTCAATTGCGCCACTTGAATTAAAGCTAGCGCCATTACGGTTAAGCCGTGAAAAATTTTCAAAAAGTGGGGGGGCCAACTTAACGTTTTTAAAAGTTACTTTTTTTTAACATCTTTTCATACGAAATTGTACTCTCAGGTATGCGCTGAAATGCGCCGTAAAAACATATCTTTGCGCCATTATTGTTTTTGGTTATCCTTAAATATATTTGGGGGGGGCCAAGTGAACGGAATCCCCCATAACGCATTTTGCTACCGGTATTTGTGCCACTTGATACATCTGGTTATGAGCTCAATTGCGCCACTTGAATTAAAGCTAGCGCCATTACGGTTAAGCCATAAAAATTTTTTAAAAAGTGGAGGGTCTAACTTAGCGTTTTCAAAAGTTATTTCCGGAAGTGCGTCCATTTTGAAAATATTTTACATCGATTCGGCCTTCGGAGTAACTCCTAAATACAAATTTTTAAAAACCTACCTATTTTACTTTCTCAGAATCGTTTAACTAAAGCTCCCAAAAAAACACCCTGTATAGTGTTTCTGAAACACTATAATGGCGCCAAGATTTTTGTTTACGGCGCATTTTAGCGCATGATGAAAGGTACGATGTAGTAGAAAAAACATGTTAAAAAACGTAACTTTTGAAAACGTTAAGCTAGCCCCCCCCCCTTTTTAAAATTTTTTATGGCTTAACCGTAATGGCGCTAGCTTTAATTCAAGTGGCGCAATTGAGCTCATAACCAGATGTATCAAGTGGCACAAATACCGGTAGCAAAATGCGTTATGGGGGATTCCGTTCACTTGCCCCCCCCCCCAAATATATTTAAGGATAACCAAAAAACAATAATGGCGCAAAGATATCTTTTTACGGCGCATTTCAGCGCATACCTGAGAGTACAATTTCGTATGAAAAGATGTTAAAAAAAAGTAACTTTTAAAAACGTTAAGTTGGCCCCCCCACTTTTTGAAAATTTGTCACGGCTTAACCGTAATGGCGCTAGCTTTAATTCAAGTGGCGCAATTGAGCGCATAACCAAATGTATCAGGTGACCTAGTTACAAGGGACAAAATACGTACTGGGGGGGGGGCTACGTTCACTTGGCCCCCCCAAATGTTTTTTCGGATTTCTAAAAAACGATAATGGCGCAAGAGTTATTATCGGTGGCGCATATGAGCGCATAACGAGCGCATTCATTTCAAAATAATACGACTATGAAATCTCTCAGTGGGGGGGCCAAGTTAACGGACCCCTCCTAAACGGCTGTACGGCAACTGCAGGCAACCGTTTAGTATACGGACCGTGAGTAGGTGCAATGAACAACTGTCACCTTCAAATCTACCGCTCTGCAGATAAATTTCAAAACTGTTGTCTAAAGAGATGAAAGTTGAAATTCTAATTTTTTCCAAAGGTCACAAGAGTGCAATACAAGTCCGCGATTTACTTGCAGTCCAGTAGCCTGATGAGCCAATACCTTCCATTTCAACGTACATTACCTCAAAATAATTAAAGGCTGGTTCAGTTGTGACTCGCACAAATTTCCAATACGATAGGTGTGAACCGCACATATCCTATAGTTTGATGCGTTTTTTTTAAATGTAACATCGGGAAACATCATTGCATGTAAAATCGTATGTTCCAATGTAAGATAAACGCACTGTATATTGCTATAGCGCGCCACCGACTCATTTGTCGGGATGGCGGCACACAGGGCCGTTGTTCACATTCGATAACTTGCCATTTAATAACGAAACGCCGTAGCGACCTGCGGTTTTCACCGTTACTCTTAGATATTGTAAATCTATTTTTAGACGAAAACATGAAATTTGGATAAACTGCCCCTTTAACTCATCAATTATGTACACAACAAATTCTCCCAATTTTCGTTGTTCGGCCAAGAATTACAGTGGAATTTTTTTTGAATTTTCAAAAACTAATTTCAGATTTGTGATTTTCATGTTCAAAAAAACCCCAGATACTTACCATGTCAAAATCAGAATTTTTTTCGCACTCCTATTTAGGGGCGCGCCCTTGCGTGGTAAGAATTTTGAACATTTTTTTGCAAATTCGGAAAAGGCATACTTCAAAATCTATTGAAACACATGCCACCGGTCGTTGTAATTCTTATGGTTGCTGAGAAGAAATTAAAGAAGAAATGCAAATTTCACCACTTTTTTGAGGGTGGCTCTCAAACGAAACACATTGAACTCTCGGTGTATTTGGAAAAAGTGCTTGTTTTGATCCTCTGTATGACTCATTTTTTTTACATCCTTACATGTAACACCCTGTATAGTCATAAACTCATAATTGATGCAAAAATCTAATCAAATTTGATACTACATAATTGTGAATGTTTGACCTTAAATAACATAATTTACATTGAAAATAAAAAACGTAAGCAATTTATACTAGGAATTAAAGAAGCACATTTCATTTATTTCTCGTTGTTGTGGTAATGTCCGTAATCTCCCTCTAATACTGGCTGCATTACCACTTTGGATTGCTAATGAAAGTCTCATGCCTTCGTAGATTTCTGTGTTGGCTTTACAGATTTTGAACATATCACCGATTGCCTACGTGTTTTCTTAAAAAATGAGATATAAATAAAGCCGCACCCGAGGCCGCACCATACTGAATTGCTTTCTTTTTTTAAAAAATTTTGACCTCTAGGTGACCCATATTAACAGTCGCAGTTACTGGGGCCAGGATTAATAAACAAAAATGTTTCAAAACCCGCTTGCTAAACATGCTCTTACCTTTTTCTACATTTTCAGGTGGCGAAATTTTGATTTTTTTGATTATATGAACCAGCCTCTTTCTTCTCCTCAAAACCTGATTTTTTTGCGGCGCTTCATTAAGCGAAGTGGCACTCAAGTGGTTTTTGGTTCTTGCGGGAGCTCTGCGGACTAGTATCAAATCGTATATTAGATTCTCCGGTTAATTAGTAGGTTCTATAATTAGATTGGTTACTAAATGTTATGCCCAATTATGACTTAATTCATTGCTTCATTTTAATTTCACATAACGACACGCCGAATTTAGGTAACAAGATCGCAAGTTCAACGCTACATCCAATAGGAAGAATGGTTTGCGCTCTTGACATGAACTTCGTTAAAAAATCAGCGGTTTCTTTGTTGTGTTGTTCTAGCCGAATGAGTTCCGCAGGAATCTGGATGTTTCAACTACTTCACATGCTTCGAATAACCCTCTGCACATCAGTTTTACCACCTTATCGAAGAGAATCTATTGGAGCCCAGGGTCAGGGATTACATCGCAGTTGGTATCAGCCCAAATATGCTGGCATGTCATTGATTCTCCGTCGTGGGTGACCGCCTCTCTTAACTTATCCAACAAATCTGCCATCAACGGTAACGGACATCGAACTTTCACAGCAATCGCGTTTGAGGCTCTGTGATACCTAGCCAGTCTTAGGTATACATATACTGGAGTCGCATACGCCATTGCTGATGAACTTTCTGATCCCGCCTGCATTTAAAGCATTATTACTCGATGTTTGGCATGTTGTTGCCGAGTATATAAAGGATGAAAATGTGCAAGCTCATGGACCACAATGGAGAAATCAACTTAGGGGCGGTATAACTCTAAAATTAACCTAGTGCAGCCTTTATTTCTAGGGTGTGTGCATGTACATACGCGCCGCACCACAGTGGCATGCTTTTTGCTATATTTTGGAATATCTAAAGAAACAGCAATAGATTTCAACGAAAAATATTGGTTTGCGATTTTTACAATTTACTGAAGCTATTGTAATGTGTACTTTTGTGTTAAAAATACATGCCGTAAGGTATGTCCACATTTGCGACATTGTCCCGTCGCTAATCACGCCGAGTGCCGCGCCGCACCAGTGTAGACGACGGCGACGCAACGTACTCCGTCTACGAACCCGATAAGGGTTGCAAATCGAGGTTCGCCGCGATCCATGAGAGTTGTCGGTTTTTCGACGATAACATCAAAGGAAAGAGTGCGGCGCTTATACTAGCTAGTGTGTAGTAAGTTCAATTGAATAATTGAACCACCCTTGCGTGGGTGGTAGACTTGTGATAGCAACGCTTCCAGCTCGGTAGACTATTACCATACTTCATTTTTAGGTATTCTTAATTACTGTACAAATTTTCATTCTTGTAGAATATAAGGCATGTACATAAATTTATTAACATGTTCAGAACATTGTTGCAAATTTAGGAAACATCGCCGACGCGGCGGGCCACCGTTTTGTTTACTTGTACTATTAAAACAATAAAATGGCAGATTATCAGCTTTATAGAAATGCGTGCATAAAAAATTTCGCTGCCTCCTGGACTGTAACCTGCATTAAACTTTGACGTTTCTTTGCATGCGCATTGTAGGGAGCCCTCTTTAACTTAACGTGGCACTGCATCCACACATGGGCCATATTATCAATAAAATTGCTAAAACTGTTCGAGATTAGTAAAATAGCGAGCCAGTACCAAGTGCAAATTTGATGAATATAATGTTGGTGATCTGTAGTATACCAATGTGCATTTAATTATATGGTGTTGAAAATAATTGTGCACATTTAGTTACGTTTAAGTTTATGTTTATTTAACATATTCCATACAAATGATAACCACTAATTGCTGTATATTATTGTGACAAGAATTTAATGAGCTGTAGAACACAAAAACACCACTATATATGACCATTAATTAGGATTCTAATTACTTCAGTATATATTTTCACAATCTTACAACTATTAGATTCTCGACTATCAAGATCTGAAGAACATTATATGTATATATAACTCTCGCCAGGAAAGATTGCCGGTCACAGCACACCTTGTGTCGATCTGCAATCTATGTTTTTCTTAAGATGCGAGCGACTTCCGGAATAGGATCGTGCCAATGTTGAACGAAAAGCCTTTTTGTTCAACATTGACACGGTACTATCCCGGAAGTCGCTCACATCTTTAGAAAAACATAGATTGTAGATCGGGATCAAGTGTTCTGTGACCGGCAATCTTTCCTGGCGAGAGGTTTAGTATGTGTTAATGCATTGCTGAACTTCGAAGGTGCTTACTGATAATTTGTAGATTTTTAAATTTTATTGTTTTGTGTAAGGCCTCATTAGCTGCTTTTTAAAGGCCTTCATCAAGGTTTGACTGATATCACATGTACGTTATTACTCGTATGTAGATACATACATCATTTAAGTGCAAAATAACTGTCATCCAAAAGCACGTGTGCTGCAAGCAAAATAGAATTAATTGGAGCCAACGTGTGAGAGAATAGAGATAGTCATATCATACATTGTTTTAGGGTGTGTTTTACATGTTTCAGTTGAACTTACCTGGTAGATACGAGATACGCAGATACGTGAATTTGTTTCCGTTGTAATTAACCTTTAGATAGATTTAAAGGTTACACAAAAGACCGGCGCTTTAGTTTCTACATTTGTCCAGAATGTTTGCGGTTTGTAACTCAACTTTCAATGGGCGTATATTTCAATTTAGTGCATTCTCAACGTGTGTTTATTTTGATTGTTCTTTAGAGTAATTGTGACTTCAGTACAGCCACATAAATTATGTGGAGAAGTCTTCATGGAGCCCAAGTTAATTATTATGGATTGTGGCTGTTATTTTTACTTTTGGGTATTACCGGCCGTCTGTTCATCTGCACGACAATCCGTCGTTTGAAACTTACCAAAGAAATCGTTTAGTATAAAATAAAGTCCTTCATTTCCATTTTCAACTAGGTACGTAAATCAGCAGTATATCGGTATTAACGATAAACGTATGATTATGAATAATTCCATTTATTTTTTTATTACAGCATGTGGAGTAGGTTTAAACTGATAGAATTGAGATAAAAGTAATTCGTGTTTTGTGGCCGTTTCTTATTCGTGCTAAATCTTTGTGACTCAAAAGACCGTGAAGCACGCCGACAGGTATATTAAATTGATATGGATACACGCGGCGGTCAAACGTGCATTTTTTTTAAAGCTTCTGGATATTTTGGCTCTCAAATATTCGCTTAAAGGCAGATTTCAGAAAATGTGAGGATTAATCACTAATAAGTGCTAAAAGGGAATTAAGATGATTTCAATTTTGTCCGAATGTATTTGTGACACGGTTTTTTTAAGTTTTATCTGACTCCAATAATGAGTATGTAGTATTTTAACTTTTTAGTTTTGAGTTTATAGTAGATAGGACTCGAATACAAACAGACATGCATATTTTGTTTTAATATTGAAATTGTCCAAGAGTGAAATATTTCTAGGTATTTTGAGACTCAATTTGCCATCAGAATGGTAGGTACGTTGAAAATTGAAGAGATTGATCCTAATGAGATATTATCAAAATATGCTTTCAAAAAAGACATATGCGTAGTTTTGCATCATTTCTTATCACAAGAGTTAGTTTACAGAAAGATTAATGAAGCATGAACAAAAGCCCAAAAATGTCGAAATACCTATATTACAAAATTCCGACTTCTTGATAATATCGCATTGAGATGAGCATAACAGATAAGTATTTAGGATAGGATAGGATTTAACTTAAAGACATTTACCACCTAAAGAAATTACCTGCTGATGCGAAACTGAAATTAATCCAAGCATTAATATATCCCATTATAGAATACTGCAGTATTGTGTATTACAATGCGCTCAGCTCACGCAAGAAGGCAAAAGTAAACTGCAAAGATTACAAAATGCATCTTCGTTATGCACTAAACATACCATTCAGAGAGCACGTTACTCCGTATCTGGAAAGAAACCGATTTCTGAAAATTGAGAAGAAATTTAACTATCTGCTCGCTGTGTTTCTGTATAGATTAATGAAGCATAATACACCTGATTACCTCGTAGAGTATTTTATAAGACGTTCCGAGGAACATGCAGTAAATCTACGAACGGATACATTTACCATCCCAAAATATAACACGAGCAAATTTAGGGGCAGTTTCAATGTTAAATATAATTCATCCATACTTAGATTGTCCAATTGAAAAATTTAAAAATATTATATTAAGCATACAAATTTAATTTTTTAATGGTTATGTGTTGAACTTGTTTTATATCAAAATGTTCTTTTCTCTATAAACCCGAATACTGTATTTTATGTAATTATGAATTATTGTTAGTTGAATTGTATGTATAATTATGTATGTCCGAAATGGTTAATTTGGTAGGGTGGAAGATCGCTTCTGAGCGAACCCTGTACCATTTGTGAGTTTTCATCACAATAAACACCATTATTATTATTATTATTATTATTATAGGTATAGGGAATATAATAATTGATCGATGTAGAATTTTGTTGGACATTTGAAAGTGCAAAAAAATAAAAGCATGTTCCATTTGAAAAAATCAACGTTTTAAGGTTTGAAATTATTAAACTCGACAATTAATTTCAAAACACCCTGTAGAAGGGCGATCAAAGTTTAAATCATTCGCATGAATAGCCAATAGAGCCATAGGTACAGGGAGCTAAAGAAAAGCAGTCAAACGTCAAACATTTGAGTGTTCTATTTAAAATAAGAAAGTTGCTATCGGTAAAACCGGAGGTGCTACAATAATGATAATATTTTCTTTCGATAGACCATAAAAAACTATATTGGTATGCAAATTTTCACATTTAAATTATTATTAATGGGAGTCTGAATGCTTTAAGTAACGGTTTGCGTGAAACGGCCTGTATATTGTCTTCCGAAATTGAGCATATTGATTTCCTCTGTTTAGGTGGTCTTGTTACAATGTCGTCTCAGAGATTTCCAAAATGGAGACTCACCATTAAATATAGATGGTACATTGTTGTCATTTTTAATAATAATAATAATATCCCTTTATTGAAAATAAAAGTGAATGGAAAAGCAGGTACAGTAAAAACAAGTTAAAAAGTAATCGTAAACGATTTACAAAAAGCGCATTTCCACTTGCATTCATTTCCCATTTGTAAGATGCAACTTTTGTTAAAATCGTAAGAATCCGGCCACAAATATGAAAGATAGCGTTGCACATGTGCAATACATTTTTGACGTACTACTTCAATTTTAGTTTATAAGAAAAATTTCATTTCAATGCTTTTCTAAATAAGAAAGTTGGAACTGCGCATGCGCAAACCTTCGACTGCAAATTTCAAAATTATAAGAATAGGTTATGTAATTCCAAAATCTTTAGATATCTACAAAATGTTCAGATTTGATCAGACTATAAATGTGTGTGAATCTCTGAAGCGTATATAGAGTTTCGGCGGCCAAAAACGGAAAACTGATGCTTGCAATACTATTAGTATAGGGGAGCTAGCACGAAATCCACTTAACCGATGGAGTTCCATTTTGCCCTATCACAGGGTATGCTAAAATCGATCGTCTGCCGCCTCAGGTCGTATGACTTAAGGCGCTGCGGGTACTTCTTGCGGTACCAATTCTGAAAGGTTGTTTTTCGAGAAAATAAGTTATACACCAAATGAAAACGTTGATATAATAGCTCTTAAAAAAATCGCGCGCATTTGATAATTCCTTAAAAAAACAATTCTTAGTCGGTTTTTCACGAACTTTCTATGGATATAACTAGGTTACGGTGGGACGAATGAAGCTGATTTTTTTTTACAGCCTGATAATAGGTACTACTAATGACTTAACGGTGTTTCGTTTTTAAATTTTTTCTCTAATTATAAGATTATCTTATTATCTTAACATTATAAGATATCTTATAATTAGAGAAAAAATTTAAAAAAGAAACACTCTCATAGTCATTGGCTGTACCTATCATTAGTCTGTAAAAAAAAATCAGCTTCATTCATCCAACGGTAACCTAGTTATATCCGTAGAAAGTTCGTGAAAAACCGGCTAAGAATTGTTTTTTTACGGAGTTATCAAATGTGCGCGATTTTTTTAAATATTTTTTTAAGAGCTATTATCAACGTTTTCATTTGGTGTATAACTTATTTTCTCGAAAAACAACCTTTCAGAATTGGTACCCCAAGAAGTACCCGCAGCGCCTTAAGTCATATGACCTGAGGCGGCAGACGATCGATTTTAGCATACTCTGATAGGGCAAAATGGAACTCCATCGGTTAAAATTTTGATCATTCTCGTTCAGTGGATTTCGTGCTAGCTCCCCTACTATATGTTTGTCAGTCCAGAACCAATGCAAATGCTTCCAATTTTGTTGGGATGTAGCCAAACCTTTGATTCCAAGACCGGAATAATTAAGCTCTTCTATATTTAGTCATTATTTGGTGATGGTGATGCTAAAACTTTTATGGCACTAAAAAAGTGCACATTGCATAATTTATACCTACTTGTTTAATTAAATCTGTCGATTTGTAAATCGTTTACTATTATTGTTCAAGGATGCTATTGATTTGGAAGGTTTGCCTAGCATATTAATTGCGCCAATTGGTGACAAATTTTTTACACGACGACGCAGCAGTTATATTCAATAAGAAACGTATACGTACAAAAAGTAGGTTACATTTAAAATTTACTTGTGCGAAGAGTTAATAAACGACCTTACCGATTAATTAATTTGAACTAGATTCAGTGTTTGTCTTTCGCCTTCAAGTACCCCATTTGGTGTAATAAAACATTGCGAATAAACATTGCAGTGGGTTTTGAAATGAGAAGGATGATTGTTTTGATTTACACTTCTTTCACAGTACACGTATTTGGAGACTTACTATTTTTTGGCATTTTACATATTCCTTATAATTGCTATTATATTTTGGGAGCAAGTGTAATTTTGTTAAATGTTAATCATTTTTTCTCGTCATGTTTTGATTGGCCAATTAACCTAGTATAAATAATTATATTTCTAATCACGTCGCGGTTCATTGTCTTTCTGTCGAAACTTATAAGAATAAATATTTACAATGTATGAAGCATATCTAAATCTATCAATGTTTACAAATCTTCTCGTATCTCAGATTACTCTAACTTTTGTTTGCTGAACCACTTTTGTTACTATCTAAAAAAACATAATTTATACCTACTGCATAGGTATATTGCTAACAAACCGTTACAGGTTTGGTTACTAACGGGCATGTAAATGGATTTCATACTATTTATAGCAGTTATGTTCGGTCCTCGTTTGGTTAAGTGAAAATGTGATTTACTTTTAATAACGTCTTGAATGATAATTTAATGTATATTTAAATAGTCTTCACAACTTGTTGCACAAAAAAGTGGGATAGTTAATTACTTATACTGTTATAGTATCTGCAAATTATAAACTGCTCCAAGAAGCGTACAATTTTATGTCTATTATTATTTTTTGATGAAATTATAGAGGCGATTTTCTATTACCTAAATTAAAAGTGTATGTATTATTTTTTATACATTGGTCCACTTAACAGAAAATAAGCACGTTTATGTGTAATAATTCATTTTTGATACGCAGGGAAAGTGGTCACTGGAAGTCTCGAGTCTCGACTATTTGGATGGGACCGTGTATTGAATGAAAGCGCAATGTAATGATAACCATTAAAAATTTGCTCCATAATAGCGATTTATGTAACAAGTTGCAAATTCAGTGTCTTTGGCGCACTAGACGTGTGCGCCAAACACAAAATTTGCAACGTGTTACATACAAGGTTTTTTGTAATTTCGTCAAGAAATTGATAAAATGTCCTTTATAGCTTTGTATTGTCGTCCGTCCGTCCGTGTGCGCTCTAACTCTTTTTAAAAGTGGCCGATAGTGTTGACATTTGGTGTACGGGTATTTTGGACACTAAGGACGGACGCTATTGATTTTCAGGAAGCTGGTTCAACAGGAACAAAAGTTATAGGACTTCGAGTGAATCGGGAACAGGAAAAACTGCGGCGCTCAATAATAGAAATCAACATAAACCTCTCGCCAGGGAAGATTGTCGGTCACAGAACACTTGATCCCGATCTACAATCTATGTTTTTCTAAAGATGTGAGCGACTTCCGGGATAGTGTCGTGTCAATGTTGAACAAAAAGACTTTTCGTTTAACATTGGCATGATCTTATTCCGGAAGTCGCTTGCAGCTTAAGAAAAACATAGATTGTAGATCGACACAAGGTGTGCTATGACCGGCAACCTTTCCTGGCGAGAGTTATATTTCATTCCCTAGGTCATGTATTGAGTTCGGACTTTCGCTACATTATTCCCTATTGCTTTTAGATGTGTAACATTAATAATGTTTATTTATCCTGTTTCGACATAGAGATGTAGGACAAAGTCAAATATGAGTAGGTACAATAAAACAAACACAGAAATACAATTCAATATAACTCTTCTCTGTGGTATAGGTCGAAAGTTTTAGAGCAAAATGTAGCCAAAATTATACTTTATACATGAATTTAGAGTTTTAAAAGGTTTTAAACGCATTATCTTGATGCTGAAAGAGTACATCACGTGCACATTTGATAACCACATGTACGTGATGTTAAATGTTTTTCTGAGGCCACATGGATTTTGATCAAAATAAGTCAAAATCTTTATTTATGCACCAAGATCGTGGAGAAAAAAAAGACTAGGGGCATTATCTCAATGCTCAAGACATGCTTTATCTCAATGTCCAAGACATGAATTTGATGTATTTTGTAAGATTAAAATAAATTGTCGGTAAAAGTGATTGTAATACTTAGGATCCTTCGATATTTGGTTGTATCGGTTTATTATAATGGGATAAGAACTTTATTTTAAGATTGAATACCCATGTATTATCGAGATACTTATGCGTTGCTATGGATACGCAGAGACTGTCATCTTTGTTTGAATCATCCACAGAATACGGCCTTCTCAGAATCGAAACAGTAATGTTACAAATTTGTATGGTATTTTGGCGGACCCTGGTGGGTGTACTCTGAACTAAAACATCAAAATCAGAGTAGCGCCATCTGGTGACCTGCTTCTAAAACCATGAAGTAATTTCCCTAATTCGATCTAAATCATAAATATCGATAAAGAATACGCAGTTGTTAAATTGCAAGTGTATTTAGATACAATCACGTTAAATTATTTAACACAGAGCTTAAATTACACGTTTACAAATTAAATATAAAACTCGGAAGTGAGGAAACTTACGCTTTGTAGAAGTTAACACTTTGCAAAAAGATCCTTACTAACGATTTGTCGTAAGAAATATTTGGTTTTAATTGCTGTTTGGACTACATATTTTTGCTCAAAAATGTCTTTTAAAAATTATAACTAAAATTTTTGTTCCAAGAGGTACTAAAACCGTTTTAGCAAATTGTCACACAAGTTCTTGACAACAAAATAATGTTACCTAGATCCTGGTGGTTACTTGTTACTTGAGAAGCGAGGGTGGAAGTTGTTGAGTTATCTAAAACGAATTACTTATATCTACGTCTACATAAATATAAAACTCAAGTCTACACCCTTTTGCGCCTATACACTTGGTAATTAGTCTGCGTTAATTTGTACCTGTTAGGAAATTTATAAATTCCATACCTTGCATAAATAGGAAAGAAATAACAGTACATTTCAACCCTCTTCGCGTTTCAAGCACAAAACAATATGCTTCAAAATGTGGGAAACGATGCCTCTTTGATACTTTATCGTTACAATCCGCCACACAACACTTTTTACAGTCACATAACTTGTTCATATTTTAAATCTTTCCAAAAGTCAAAATTGATATGTGTAAAACCATGTGTACGTATAAAATCGACGGTAAAAATATTTCCTGTAGGTAACGAGCAAAATTACAGGTTTTGCAAAAAATATTTGAGTCTGCAATAAATAGTTCTCCGTACAACCACAGGAAGCGCTGTAGTCAGTGACAATTTAGCGCCATTTATGTTTCTGTTCTGTGAAGGTCTTATTCTGTGGAAGCATCCTCATTTCGCGTCTTTTATGTTTCAATCGCGTTTGGGAACTTTTTGCTAGCAAAATGAACGATTCGTATGAAAATGTGAGTATTTCATCCGACGTTGAAGCGACTGCAGAAGTAGCTAGTTCGTATTTACTTCCTCCGATATTATTTCCGTCCAGCACACGAGGTAGCATACGCACGCTTTGAGGTGTGGGGTACGCAGCGACAATTGAGCAGCATTAGCGGAAAGGTACACCTATTAACTACCGTATTTTCGTTAATCGGTTTCGTATAATCGATTGCGTTGTATTGTAGGTTAAAGAAAAAATAAAATTTTAGTAATTCAGGCAATTATTGAGACTAGGTATAGTGTAGGACTAACGTACGAGTGCGCCAATTTAGATTGGTGCACTAGTTCGCCAATGTTTCAAAATGTGACACTCGTGGCCAAATGACGGCTTTTTTAAAACTCAAAACGCCTACTAAATTTAAGTATTTGATAACGAAATTACAAAATAGTCATTTATCCAAAATCGTCATGAAAGCTTCATTTTCATGCCTACTTTATGTCAGGAAAATGTTAGTTTTCATGACGGAGGCAGGCCAGTCTACTTTTCCTGCCGCGTGTCACTTTACCGGCCGCACCTGTCACATTGCTAAATTTCTATAATGACTCTTGTCATCATTGACAGATTGGCATTAATCAAAAGTTCTATATGAAAATTGAAATTTTATATGAAAATACGATTTCGAGTAAAATTTAATACAAAACTCGTCAGTAAAATGACATTACTTGACTCGGAAATGAAAGTACTCGGCCCCATAGGGGCCTTATACTGCAATATTTCCTCGCCACACATGGGTTGCGGTCTCGGTTGCGGTGCTCTTAAAAGTTTGTAGCTACCTGTTAGATTAGTATCACCTGTGCGTAATCTGGTCAAGACCACTTGCTCTCTCCTTGTCAAGAAGCCAGGGAAGATCCACCATTTTACTTCCAACTTTATCTGTTGAAGTTGTGCTGTATTGTTCAATGCCCATCTATTTTCCCAAAGTTTAATTATTTTTTCCTTAGTTGCGCATTTTAAGTCCTCCGCTCTAATTAGTCGTACATCTTTCATCTGTTCTGTACCTGCATTTCTGGCTGCTTCATCGACTTTGCCATTTCCTGTAATGCCTACATGTCCGGGACTCCATGCTAAACAGATTTCCTTTTCGTCATCTGTGGCCTTATGCAAAGGCTGCGAGATTATTGTTATGGTCGGTGTTTGTGGTGAGAACTCAGGTCTAGCCTGGTTAACTAATCGCATGGATTAAAATCAAGTAACGATTAGTATTTGTCTGTACGGCGCGTCGTTCGTCTGGTCAAGTTTTGACGAGTCCTAAATTTTATAATTTCATAAATAACAGTAATTAAATTTTAAAAAAACTACAAATTAAAGAAATATAGGAATAGTATGTAATTCATACTTACCAAAATAGCTATTGATTTATTATTATTATTATTATATTTGTCTCGTCCTGACGTGCTACTTGCCTTTTATGAGTACCTACCCTCTTCCGACACGTTGCTTTAGGTTCATCAATAGATATGTCTCATCCAGTCGATTCATTTTGCCTTTGAGGTCTTTTCCTCCGACAAACCGTTTTCGCTCTTAAAGTTTTTACATCACCAATGGATATATTTCCTTCAGACGTTTTAATCGTCCATTGTGAGTACGCTCTTCGGACAAGCTGTTCTGCAGGGGGCATTCCGTAAGGGAATATATGCGATCACGATAAGGGGAGAAGGAGCATATGGTTCAATTGAAAATAATTCCTTTCGTTAAGATCTTTCATTAGAGTACCATTGTGGGGCTAAATATTAAGGGAAAAAGATGAAAAGAATGGATATTGAAAGTGCTCGGATCTTGCTTGGCGGGTGACGCTACAACACCCCCTTGCCAGAATTTTGGTTTATACAAAAATTTGAAATAGTAAGTGACACAAACGATACAGTTTAAAATAATACAGGTTGAAACTTAGAACTAGAATAATACACATATGTAATATACAATATAAAAAAATCCATTTTAGTCGCGTCGTAAAACGAGCACAAACATAAGGAGCACCTACACTACAACTCCTATTTACACGTATCCAGGAGTACGGGATAGTTATAAATCCATCCAAATGCTTATTCGGACGGGAAACCGTCGAATTCTTGGGCTATCGCGTATCACAGGACAGTACATCACCACATCCGGCGAAAGTAGAAGTGCTCATGTCTTTCGCAAAACCCGAGACGGCGAAGCAATTGAGGCAGTTCCTAGGTATGATCAACTTTTATCCTAGATTTATTCCAAGGGCTGCCCGAAATTCAAGCTCCATTGCACAACTTGCTACACGGCAAAATTAAAGGCAACAACCCCGTAACCTGGACAACGCAGGCCGAGGACGCTCCAGTACCATTCCGCCCCCCCCCTCCCCCGTCGCGGCCCAGTCTGTACAAACCAATTTATTTCGATGAGACCTTTCATAAGAAACGACAGGCCGAGGACGCTCCAGTTCCATTCCGCCCCCCCCCTCCCCCGTCGCGGCCCAGTCTGTACAAACCAATTTATTTCGATGAGACCTTTCATAAGAATACCATGGACAGAACGTGGATTTCCCCCCCTCCAATTTTCAAAAGTTTTTACTTTACTTGGCACCGCTAAAGGCATGCGTAATGCAAAATCTGAGACCAATTAGTTGTAAAAAGTTTTGTTTTCAAAAACAGCATCTCAGGAAATAATTCATCGGGGGGGGGGGGGGGGGGCTTAAGACAGTGAAATTTGATGGCCGTCTGGCACACCTTCAAGGTATAGGCTACCTACTGCAAACAAATCCAGGACTCGCGGACCATTCCCCTAGTAGTAGTTCAAAACGACAGAAGTGGGTCCGGACGGACGGACGGACGGATACACAAAACAATTCTTAAAAAAATGCGCTAAAAATAGTTGTAGATGGTAAAATCACTTCGGGAATATTGGGCCGTTTCCATACACATCGGCAACCCCGTGCCAGTTGAATCGTGAACGTTGTATTTCCACCCTACCAAGTGCTTTATTTCAAGGGTTTGTAAAATTAAACCTTACTTTTGATTAACCGCACACGTGCAATAAAATTGTTCGTTCAGTTGTAAAAATTGTATAGTGGAAGAGATGGCCGTAAAAACAAAAAGGAGAAACCAAATGAATACAGATTAACGAAGCGTGCAGTACTTATAGTAGGTAAATATTAATTTATAAATTGTAATAGAAGAAAAATTAAGCAATCGTACTTTAGCAATAATAAAAATTAGAAACTTTATTGTTTAACTTTTACTTCCTTGTGTATATAAATGTAATGTAAAAAAACTAAGCTTACTGTTTGCAGCTAGGATAATGTCCTTTGTTCATATTTAGGTGTTACCCGTCACGTGTATTATACACGTTTTGTATAGTATCCTCGTACATGCCGCCAGGTCAGATCAATATTAGAATCTGAAGTGCGAATTGAGTTGCGAAATGCATAAATTTGTTATTACTTAACAATGCCTATAAATTGTAGAAAGTTGTTTACGTTGCTTTTACTATCTAATAAGAAAATAAACAAATTTTCTAAAATTTACATAATATAAGCGTCTTATGGCACGTTGCACACTATCGCAAATACGTTACTCAATAGGCAGACCACGCCTCTATAACAAAAACACGTGCACCAACCATGCGAGAACTTTAGGAAGCTTGCCAAATTACAAGATGTAAACAAATATTTTTTAATTAAATTAAATTAATGCCGCTAATTTTGTTGTGATTGAAAAATAACGCTAATTTGTTTTTCTGGCTGCAAGAATGGTCGAAAATACCGGGTGATTGCAGGAAATCATTGCGCACAGTGAATATCGAAGATTAATATCCTAAATGAAAAGCAATGCGCAACTACGAGGGCTGTCAGACATTTTGAAATAAAAAATTTTAAACTTGTCAAGAAAATCTATTATTGTATACATTTGGGGGCCACACTCTTGGGCTATTTATCAACACAAACGCCATTCAAATTGAGGCACTTATCATAGCGTGGCACAAGTGTTTTGATTCCAACTTTTATAAATCCGCCGCCTGAAATTTTAACCTGCACTGGGTAACGCTGACATGAAGTTCGGCGTCGCTTTCGAACCGCTGCGTTGCGACTTTGCGAGCCAGGGCTTCAACGCTGGGAAGAGGTGGAAGTTTTGTTGTTCAACGACAAAGGACGCCCGTACCCAGTCAACCGTACTGGACAGCTCTCGGATGATTTTGGATGGAAGAAAACATCACTCTCCATACAGCATGGATCTAGCGCCAAGCGACTTCCACCTCTTCCCAGCGATGAAGACGTCGCTCGCAACACGGCGCATGGACAGTGATGCCGAACTTCAAGCCGGCGATAACCAGTGGTTGAAGTCTCAGGCGGCGGATTTATAAAAGTTGGAATCAAAACACTTGTGCCACGCTATGATAAGTGCCTCAATTTGAATGGCGTTTGTGTTGATAAATAGCCCAAGAGTGTAGCCCCCAAATATACAATAATAGATTTTCTTTACAAGTTTAAAATTTTTTATTTCAAAACGTCTGCTACTTTCTAAAGGACAACCCTCGTAACTAAAAAATAATAATTGCTTGTATCTCGCGCTGCATAGCGAGATTCTCCTGTAATCGTCTGTTCCTTGTGGTGACCTGACTTTTCGGCTGGGGATCTGCACTGTCTGTTGCCATTCCTTGGGAATTAAGTTCCTAGTCCATACCTTTTGAATTAATTCGTGTAGGTCCTTTATTAGCCATTCTGAAGCATATTGTAGTAATTCGGCCGAACCCTATCCTGCCCTGGCATTTTCCCCTTTTTCAGTCTTCCTACTATATCCGTCATTTTTTCCAGCGTGGGGGTGGTGGTAGTGGCGAATAATCGTTCTTCTCCAATAACTGGGCTGTGCTTCTTGTTCCTCCTTCAGAATTTTCTCCCATGTTGTCATTGGTACATATTTTTTGGTTCCTCCTTGTTTGCCCCTTCTGTTTTTTTATGTGCTTATACATTTGCGCATTCCTCTCCATTGATCGATTGATCTGTGATTCAGAATTCCCTCTTCTCTATGTTGTCAGCACCGTTTTGGATTTGCTGAATGTGTTTTCCACCCTCAGTCTATGCAGATGCACCATGCTCCTAAGCTCGCTGCCATTCATTTTGTCTTCCTCGTGCTTGAGCATTTTGCCTAACCTTTGTTCCTCTGCTTCCCTTCCGCCTATTCTGCCTAGTTGCGCATTGAATTCGCCTAGTATGATTCCCGGGTACCTTCCGCTCTTTTGGCTCAATTCCGCTTTTTCTCGTTTGTCCGAGGGGATGTGGCATCCTATGACCGTTAGTTTTTCTAAACTCGTCCTGATTTGGGCCATACATATACTCTCGCTTCGTTCTTCAAATTTCTAAACCACAATGCCTTGGTGTTTCCTGATCACGAGTGCTGTGCCCCTGCTGGTTCTCTCCTTCTACCCTCCTCCTATCCACCAGTGGTAGTTCCTTGTCGCTGCCATCCCATTTGTCAGTTTGGTTTCCTTTATGCTGACTACCTCTATATCCTGTTTTCTTAATTCGTCGTCGATTAGCTCCCTTTTATTTGGGTCGTTTGCCCCTTATACATTCCACGTGGCTACTCTCATACTGTTGTCTCCTTCTGCATTCTGGCTACTATTCTGGTTATTTCCACTGACGAGGCACTCCTCCCCGATACCATGCTGAGACTATAATCGTTTGGGATGGCGGCTCCTCTCGTTTCTTCGTACTCTTCCATCACCCTTGTTTTCCGATGTTCGTCCTTTTCATCTACCTCCCCTATCATGTTTACTGCCCTCAGCACGCTGCCGTAGTGGTTCCTGACATTGTTTCTCCCTAGTCTGTATGCCTCGCTGTAGGTGTGCTATATAGCAGCGGCCTGTGGTCGTCGTTATTTGTCTCGGTTCTATGATGTGATTTCCCCCTTTTTAGCGCATTTCCACAAAAATAAAAAAAAAAATGCGCTATTGTGGCCACTTTGTCCGTCCGTCCGTCCGTCCGGCGTCCGTCCGTCCGTCCGTCCGTCCGTCCGCTAACTTTGCGACGCTACTAGTTTTTTTATCTTAAGAGCTATTGTTCTACTTTTTTCGCTATTTGGTTCGTTATGGTGTCGAGTCTTGTACCAAGGAAGGAATTTTTTCTGTACCGCTTACAAAAAAAGTTATTGTAAAAAAAACAAAAAACCGTTTTTTACATGTTCCATAATTTTACACTTTTGCCGTTTATTAACGATCCTAGAGATCGTTTATAATTTTGCATTGCTATCTGTCGCCTGCCGGTTGGTCTCTCCGTCTGTTCCTTTGTCTGTCTGTCCATCTATCTGTCCGTGTGAACGATAACTTTGTTTAGAAATGTTCGATCGCTTTTACATCTCCGTTAGTTATGAACTGAATTGCATGAAATTCAATATGGGCATAGCTTTAGCCATATAATACGCAATGCCAAAAGTTGAATCGAATCGATTCAAAATTCACAGTGCCCTTTTCGCATCTCGACCATTTATAAACCGAATTGCAAACTTTTTTACTTATAAAAGTATTTGAATGAAATTTGATACATAGGCACTTGGAATAAAGGAAAATCAAACGCCAATTTCAAAATTTGGTTTTGCGCATGCGCAGTGCCAACTTTTTTATTTATTGAAGAATTTAAACGAAATTTGATACATAGGCACTTGGGATAAAGGAAAATCAAACGCCAATTTCAAAATTTGGTTTTGCGCATGCGCAGCGCCAACCTTTTTATTTATGGAAGAATTTAAATGAAATTTGATACATAGGCACTGGGATAAAGGAAAATCAAACGCCAATTTCAAAATTTGGTTTTGCGCATGCGCAGTGCCAACTTTTTTATTTATGGAAGAATTTAAACGAAATTTGATACATAGGCACTTGGGATAAAGGAAAATCAAACGCCAATTTCAAAATTTTATTTTGCGCATGCGCAGTGCCAACTTTTTTATCTATGGAACTATTTAAGTGAAATTTGATACTTAGGCGCTTGGAACAAAGGAAAATCTAACATTAGTTTCAAAATTTAGGTTTGCGCATGCGCAGTTCCAACTTTCTTATTTAGAAAAGCATTGAAATGAAATTCTTCTCATAAACTGAAATTGAAGTAGCACGTCAACAATGGATTGCCCATGTGCAACGCTATCTTTCATATTTGTGGCCGGATTTTTACGATTTTAACAGAAGTTGCATCTTACAAATGGGAAATGAATGCAAGTGGAAATGCGCTTTATGTAAATCGTTTACGATTACTTTTTAACTTGTTTCTATTTTGTCGCTTATAAGCGACAAAGTGACATTCCTCGAAAAAGATGACGTTTGCGTTGTCAAATACGAGCGCAAATGCCTACTTTGGATATCGATTGTAGAAAAAATTATAAACGATCTCGAGGTTCGTTAATAATATAATGAGACGAATAACTTTAATTTTTTTTGTACTTCTTTCCAATTCAGGAATATCGTTTCAACTTTTCTTCTCCTATAATACAAGAGAAGATGCATAGACAACTCAGACACTTTTAACATTACTTTTTTTAAAACCTGAAACACAACAACTTGCTATATATTTGATTTATTACTAAAAGAAAATTCAAATTTCAAATACCTACTTGACAGATGTCTCTAAACAGGTGTAGCAATCCCTAACATTAAAGTTACTAGAATCTGGTATCTGGCAATTTTTGGACAAAAAACATGCGTTCTCTCTCTAACACACGGGCTCAATGGATTGCGGTACTTTCTATATTTAGTGACTTATAATGGATCTACAGTGACTGTATACCTACTGTATAGAGGCAGTTTGGTCATACTTTGGTGTTGTTTTTTATTGGTATGTGGGATATCCGCCATATTTTAACCAAATAAATCGGGTTGGCGGAAATTCACTTGGAATCCAAGGTGATCAAGTCACAAACAGTTGTGGCAATAATATTGTAACCATAGAAAAATGCCAAGATCTGCCAATTCAATTCAACCGATCAGCTTAATGAAGAATATGGGAAAAACATGGCGGATATACAGCATATGACCACACTGTCTTTATACAGTCACCGTTAATGGATCGATATTAATTACAAGGCAAAAAATTTGCGCATGCGCATAGCGTATCGCACATGTGGTCAGCTAGCTTCTTCTTTAGCCAGCAAAATCATAGTTTTTGTGTTTAAAGGATGCCGCCTGAAAATTTGTTGTAGTGTCTAGAAAAAGCCTATAAATAGCCTATAATTTTGTGATCTGAATTTTTCGCCTTAGAAGCAAATCTCACAAGTGGTTAGCTAGCTTCGTCTTTAGCCAGCAGAGCCATATGCCGCCTGAAAATTTGTTCAAGTGTCCAAAAAGGGCCTATAATCAGCCTATAATTCTGATGTATTTCGTCCTTCATTTTTCTAAAATGGCTCTGCTGGCTTCTGGGACCTAATGTTTTATGTAGGTATCTACCGACTTTCTAAATTAATTAGTAATGAAGAACCCTAAGAAAACAAACACGCAGAAATACATTCACGTCCGTCTCACTGCAGTGAGCTGTAAATTTTGATGATGCTCAATGCATAAACCAAAAAACCGCAATGTAGTCGTTGTAAAAACATCTTAATTTCCGCATGAAAACCAATAAGAAAACTTACAGTGCAAATTATTACGTAGTGAAGCTCTCTCCTACTCGCAATAATACAACAAATCATTTAAACGTCATTGATGAAAGAAACTTAACCCGACTTGAAGTCGAGTCAATTATCTTGACATTGTTTGATATTAAGTCAAGTCAAGTACCAAGTGTTATCAAAAATCATCAATCTACGTCAGTTGATGAATCACTAATTGTATTTATTGTGAAATGACCAATTTTATACGTCTTTCATTCGAATTTTACCTTAAAAATCGGGTCCAGTTTTTTCGTAATTATTCTGAAATGGTTTCATTGAAATTGAAATCGAAATGATTATACGACTCTACGAAGCAGAAATGTGTTGTTCCCCATTTGTATATAACACGGCAGGTTTAGTGGTAAAGCATCCAGTAACATGAAGGCCTTTATTGCAGTAGTGATCACCTGTTTCGTAGCAGTCGCCCTTGGGGTAAGTACCGTTTACAATAACTAGCGTAGGTTAAGCACAACAAGTTTTTAGCAAGAAGATGATTTTAAGAAGATGATGAAGGATTGCGGAGAAAGTGCCGGTTTCGCAGATAAGGAGTCATTGGCAAAGGCGATAAAGGAGAACGGCATCAATGATGAGAAATTTCAAAAATTCAGCGAGTGCATTTTGAAAAATACCGGTACTTTGAAAGATGACGGTTCTTTGGATTTTAGTAACTGGAAGACAAAGTGCGAGGCGTCTGGTAAAGATTGCTCATTCATCGACGAATGCGCAAAGCAAAAGGAAGATACCAATCCGAAAACTTACGCAAGCATTGTCCTCTGCGGATTTAAAAATGTGCGCAAGCAAAGGAAAGAGAACGCATAACTACAGGACGTTCCGTACCTGAAATCTGTCAATTTTAATAATAAATTTGACTAACTCTGTTTCTTCTTTACTATCTTTACGCCTTTGTCTTGGTTCATTTCAGTGTTCTAATGCGAATACATGTGTTTTTCACACTGTTAGGGTGAGATGAAAAACCGACCTAGT
The DNA here is from genome assembly GCF_008802855.1 of Photinus pyralis. Lineage (NCBI taxonomy): Eukaryota > Metazoa > Arthropoda > Insecta > Coleoptera > Lampyridae > Photinus > Photinus pyralis. The sequence continues at coordinate 15,983,804 of NW_022170819.1, forward strand.
AGCAGCAGTTACATCAATTTTACTTCAAAAAAACATCCAATTTTTGTTTATTAATTGATAAGCAGTAGAACAAAGAGATGGAAGGGGAGTCGATATGGTCTCAGTCTGTCCGTCTATCCTCCGTGAACATTATAACTGCCAAACGCATGGGCCGATTCGGTTGAAATTTTGGACAGTTGACCTATATACCACATTGAAAATGGGTCCGCACCAATGACCCAGTAGGGTCCCACCACTCTGGTGCTTATCTAGATCCGATTTAGGGGTTTATTTGTACGAGTATTAGCTGCACAACATAATAAACGAAACAATTGTATGCAAATATGTACGATTTTCATAGTAGGTGGTTTAAGAAAGTTAATCTGCAGTAGAGTTGGTTAACACTTACTGAAAGTAACGAGGAATTTGGGACCATTCCAGCCTCGACTGCAGCTAAGCTAATGCAAGCGGAAGAGCACGGAAGTTACCGTCGGAAACACAAGTACCTACTATTTCACTCTTTATTATGTATAATATTGCCTTTGTTGGTGTTGGAACGTTGTCATGTTCTACGTCGAAAATGGTCAACTTAAGGTCCCGTCTACTAGCAGCACAGTTGAGAGCAAGATCAGAACTGGATGCTATAGGAGAATAAGTACTACGAGGCAGTGCGTGTCTATAAGACGCAAGAATCCTGGAAGAAGAGGAAGAACGTCGCAGGCGGCAGTTGTCAGAGTCCGAAGACTCAAGTTTTGATGTCGATCAGACCGGATCTGCTATTGCCACTCTCTGAACTCCACACGTTAATCATGAAACAGACCATTGACAGCTGGGAGACATAGGAGTCGGACAGTTCCAGCATTAAAGAGATTAAATAACCAGGACTTCGTTTCCCAAGAAGCCTATTTCAAAATGGAGTCACAAGCAATCCGTTTTGATTTTGTAAATAAATCTATGCGAGAATCAAACAACGTAGAGAGATGTGGGACAACTGAGAGCCATGTTTGAATAAAGCCTTAACACTCGATTCCACTTGTCGTGCCGGAATTATCAAATAATGTTTTATGAGATACAATATTAAAACCAGTGACAAGAGATTTACCTGAATTTTGTGGAAATCCTGAAGAATGGACTTTCCTCAGCGACTTTACAGAGTCTACAAAATCTTCTGGTTTCACAGACTCTGAAAACATTCAACAGGCGTAGAAATCTTTAAGAAGGGAAGCTCGCACTGCTCTGTAGTTCGAAGAATGTTAAACGAATCATTAATAATTTAAGTTTAAGTTTAAGTAAAAACTGCCGCTGTTTTTTTTAGGTGTGTAAATAAGTAGAGTCCGATATTTCACATCCTCGCTAACTTATTCAGTCAGTGATATATAGCCATGTCGGAATGGTCAATAATCTCCCACACATTCTTCCAATCTGCAGATTTTGCGGTTTCCATGCTACCGAGTGATTTCCTCGTATAACCTTCCCTTTTTACCAAAATTCGACTACATCAAAATTTCTCGGGAAAACACTTTTTCTTATTAATTTGGGTGCGTAGAATCCAAATCAATTCGTACTTTTTCGATCAGACTTCTCAATCAAAAGTTATAGACTAGAAACCAATTTCGAATGAAAATTCAAAGGGCTGTAACTTTTGAAGTAGCCCAATCTTGGAACTGTTTGAAATTATGGATTCTACAGGCCACATTCTATAAGAAAATTTTTTTCCGGGTCGATCTGAGACAATTTTTTTTCGGGGCTCAACATTATTAACACGTTTCTCTAATTGGGGTTGTGTAGTGTTTTACAATGAATTTATCATTTTTTGTCGTAGCATGAAAGTGCTGAAAGATAATGATAGGCGACGCACCTCGTGTGGATTGTATATTTTGTTACTTTTAATTATCAGCTGAAATTAAAAAAAAACTGTATGGTAATTGATTTTCGAGAAAGGAGTACTGTTCTTGTGGTGCACCTCAGAGCCCCCCCCCCCCCCGCCACCTTCATTACTACACTAATACTTTAATGGCCCGTGACCTATGCAATTCCACCTGGTCCGTAAGTACCCAGTCCGCCCCTGATCTCCTGCAGTTTTGCATCCAATCCAATAGTACCGATTATAAAGATTAAATACGATACAAATTCCAGTCTTTATGTCTACCAACTTAATTAGTAAACAAGAACCCTATAGAAAACAAACACGCAGAAATACATACACGTCCGTTTCATTGCAGTGACCCGTAAATTTTGATTCTGCATAAAAATTTTAGAGTAATCATTGTGTGCGCGCTTGCGTGTGTTACTTTAGTATGTAAGGGCGCGGCTGACACTTATCGAACTCAGTAGGGTGCGAGTAGCGTACGTCGATAGTCTATCCCAGTTAGTGTTATGTATGTACCTAACGTATACTTATAAGGTTTATTAAACGTATTACCCGCGGCTCGTTATCTCGTTGATCACTTGATCCGATCCTCTAACAAAAAATTACTCAATTCCAAAAAACCGCACAAAATCAAACTTTATCTATTTCTGGTAAAAGTTCGAAAAAGTGAATTCAAATATACAGCTACCGTTACAATATTTTTATTATGTATAGCAAATACATCTGCATCTGTAACGGAAGAGAAATATTCAACATTGCTCCTCATTATGTGAGAAAAATAGGCCGCGAATCTTTGTACCGGATCAAGAGTGACCCTGTTGGACCTAGCCCCACCACCATTGCGACTCAATGTGAGAATGGTATCCAATTTATGAGCTATTTAGAAGCTTTTCATATCGCAAGCTTAAAATTTTAGAGCTCGCTTTAATCACTAGGAATCCAACATTCCTTATGGGGTGGCCAAGTCTACTTGGATTCAGCCCCCCCCCCACTGATCAGAATTACTTTTTTCAAATTAAATTTTGTACTGGAATTACGAGCTATTTAAGAGCCATTAACAAGTAATTTCGACTTTTGAGCGCCACTCCTAAAAGAGCTAATAGATATAATCGATGGGGCGGCCAGTTCCACTGGTGACTGTGTTACAGCTTCCTATAGTGAGTTTAGTACTTGTGAGCATCCAAGGAAAAGTCCGGAATCTACTACATATGAGTCTAATTCTGCAATCGATGCTTTGCTGTCTGTTACTCTTAAGATTTTCTTTTTGGTAAGGTTTTCTGTTAATATAGTTCAACAGCTGCCGTCAGGATGGCGTATACTTCGGCTTGGAGAACGGTTGCTTTTTGTCCTAGATTCTGAAGCCCTGTCCATTGCTTCCGTACACTCCACAGCCGGTGCCCTCCGTAGTTTTTGAGCCATTTGTGTAATACACGATTCCATTCTGCTTTACCTTACTAGTATTATCCTCCCTTCCGTATCGAGCGGGGATTATCATCTTAAACAGCTTTTTTTTATCAGAAACTGTTTTGGTTATCCTCTCAGTTATCCTACCGAGGATTTTATTTTTAGAGATTTCATCACAGATTAAGCGAATGCCTCACCTTTGACGATTCCTCCTTTCCATTGACTCTCAGCCAGTATGCCCGTAATTAAGGGGCGTAGTGGCGGCCAGTTCATATAGTCTCCATAGCTACTGTCACGGTCGTTATCATTGCCCTCGTAATTGTAAGGCAATCTTTGCGCTGCACCTTGATAAGTATATGTAAACCTCTCGCCAGGAAAGATTGCCGGCAATCTTTCCTGGCGAGAGTAATATGTTCTTCTGGACGAAGATCTTATTCCACCACACCAGTGACGCATAAGTATGGTATAATTATTTTGGTGTATATCCAGTGTGCTCCCCACAGCGACCTTGTGACGTTGTTCGCTATTTTTTTCCATTTGTGCTTTGAAGGTAAGCGCTTACCCGAACGTGATGCCCAAGTATTTACCTTCTTTCACTACCTGTACCTTGGTGCCCTACATTGCAACGTCCGTTAGCCTTGTAGGCCCTTTTGTACGTGAGAAAAGCTAATGAGGTTTGTTTCTGTTGAACTAACAGACAAGCCCTCCTCTTCGCATTATGTTTCCACTAGATTTAAAGCTCCCTGTCTCACAACTGATACGGTCTCCTCAAATCCCCTACGTACTACAATCACTATGTCATCGGTAAAGGCAACACTGTGGTGTAGCCATCATCATTTAATCTCCAGCATTTTGGCTTTCGATCCTTTTCGGGATTTTCTCAGGTTTTACGTGAGTACCGGAGATACAGGCGTGTGCCCTTACGGTCTTCGTTTCACAGAATCAAGATTTCGCCCCCCCCCCGCCCTTCTCTCGCTAGTTTTGGCCTAAAGCAGTCCACCGATAACTGGTTTGCGAATTGATCTACAGCGCTCCTCCTCATGGCGACATCCCATAAATTGGGGAAAACCGTCTCAATGAACAAAGCGTCGACTCTGTCAAGGATCCAGGCTTTGATTCGCCATATCTCCTCTTCCCACAGCGTTCCCTCCAAGTCTTCATGAACAAAAGCAATTCGGAAACTGTAGCTGCTTCGTTAATGGCTCTGGTATTCTTTACGGTCCAGTTTTTGCCTTTTTCGAGGTACTTCCCTTGGAAGTGCTGCCATCAGACCGGTGTTGCTTTTGCGTCCCAGTCTTCAGTGCAGTCTCGGTGGGTGCGTTACCTGGTTGCTTAGAACTCCCCGGTTGCGCCTACTTCATCAGATGGCAGGTCAGGTTACCGAGAGCCTCCTGGTTCCTGTCTCGTCTTGATTAGCTTCCGGCGCGCCGCTCCAGAGAGTTTTTAAGGCTCTCTAATAGGTGCTCTGGGAGTAGTTTGTTGTGTTTTCTGATTTTTCTTGGACCATAAGAGTGCCACGAGTATGGGGGAAAGAAATGTCCACACGCGTCGTGCCCCCTGCACACGTGTAAGGCGACTTAATACAACGGTATTCAAAATTGAGACAGTATGAAATAAAATTTTGTACGCTACACGGCCGTGAAGTGATTATTAAAGCACTCGTTTATAAATTCCGAACTCGGCTCCTTCGTCGCCTCGTCCGTAGTTTAATAAGCCACTTCCCGGCCTTATAACGTAAATAACTATATAACGTAAATAACTATATTGTGAAATGACCAATTTTATACGTCTTTCATTCGAATTTTACCTTAAAAATCGGGTCCAGTTTTTTCGTAATTATTCTGAAATGGTTTCATTGAAATTGAAATCGAAATGATTATACGACTCTACGAAGCAGAAATGTGTTGTTCCCCATTTGTATATAACACGGCAGGTTTAGTGGTAAAGCATCCAGTAACATGAAGGCCTTTATTGCAGTAGTGATCACCTGTTTCGTAGCAGTCGCCCTTGGGGTAAGTACCGTTTACAATAACTAGCGTAGGTTAAGCACAACAAGTTTTTAGCAAGAAGATGATTTTAAGAAGATGATGAAGGATTGCGGAGAAAGTGCCGGTTTCGCAGATAAGGAGTCATTGGCAAAGGCGATAAAGGAGAACGGCATCAATGATGAGAAATTTCAAAAATTCAGCGAGTGCATTTTGAAAAATACCGGTACTTTGAAAGATGACGGTTCTTTGGATTTTAGTAACTGGAAGACAAAGTGCGAGGCGTCTGGTAAAGATTGCTCATTCATCGACGAATGCGCAAAGCAAAAGGAAGATACCAATCCGAAAACTTACGCAAGCATTGTCCTCTGCGGATTTAAAAATGTGCGCAAGCAAAGGAAAGAGAACGCATAACTACAGGACGTTCCGTACCTGAAATCTGTCAATTTTAATAATAAATTTGACTAACTCTGTTTCTTCTTTACTATCTTTACGCCTTTGTCTTGGTTCATTTCAGTGTTCTAATGCGAATACATGTGTTTTTCACACTGTTAGGGTGAGATGAAAAACCGACCTAGTAGCAGCAGTTACATCAATTTTACTTCAAAAAAACATCCAATTTTTGTTTATTAATTGATAAGCAGTAGAACAAAGAGATGGAAGGGGAGTCGATATGGTCTCAGTCTGTCCGTCTATCCTCCGTGAACATTATAACTNAGAAGACACGGAAAAACACCACACTGACACAAGTGGCAACCCTTTGCGACAAAGAGAGACAGTGAAATTAATGGCACTTTGGAAAGCGCTGGTTGGCCTGCATGAAATACGTACGTAACGTAAGTGGTTTAAGTTGAAGTTCGGTCAACTTTTGCGTACGTAACGTTGCGCGGCTCATGTTTTATACGAATGTGAACTCATGCCTTTAAAGTACATTTCAACTTTACATTTTTCATGTCTTATTGTTACGACACGTAATTAAAGTGGATGTGAACTAGCTTTAAATCTGGCAACTAGGTTTTGCACATTGACAGGAAATTATCATTGTGTATAAAATGGACATAACCTAATGAGTGACAGCACACAGTGAATTTCATCACCCTAACATGGCCTACTACTGGGACAATAACTATTGAACGGAGTATAGGAAAAAACAATATACATAAATCCCTATGTCTACTTCTTAATAAATAGCACCAGAGTTGGACTGGGTCAAGCATAGAGTGACCCAGTGACCCGGTGACCCAGTTAGTTTACTGACCCAGTGACCCGGTGACCCAGTTGACCCGGTGACCCAGCTTGACCCGGTGACCCAGCTTGACCCGGTGACCCAGCTTGACCCGGTGACCCAGCTTGACCCGGTGACCCAGTTTGATCCTGTGGCCCAGCTTGACCCGGTGACCCAGCTGGACCCAGTGACCCATCTTGACCCAGCTTTACTCAGTGACCCATCTTGACCCGGTGCCCCAGTAATTAAATTATTGTTAGGTATCATCCAAAACAATTTCAAGTAACTTTTAATTTAAAAAAAAACTTCCTCAATAATATTCGGCAACAAGCACGTAGCCCAATTTCATTCAAAAGAACTAATACCTAAAAAAATCAAATGCATTTGTTTATAGTTTGTAGTCAAGTAGTCAATGAAAGTATTTAGAGAAAAGATTTATTTGGATTAAGCTAACTAGTAGAAAAAAATTAAATGTGAATGAATACCTGTAAGCAAACTGGTAAGCCCTGAAGCAAAGAAATGAAGGAGGGAACTGTTTAGAAATAACATTACTCTAATACAATTCGGGACATGGAAAGTTTTTTACGGCAGTATTAAAGCAAACATCACAGAAATGGCAGTTGTCAAGCAATCCAGTATTATTTTCAACAAACCAGCATTTCATTTACTTCATAATCTGTACACTTGAACCGAGGGCACTGACTTAATTGCGTTGTTCGATCAAACTAGGTTACTGGGTCGAATTGGGTCCCCGGGTGAAATTGGGTCGCTGGGTCAAACTGGGTCAAGTTGGGTCACTGGGTCAAACTGGGTCATTGGGTCAAACTGGGTCACTGGGTCTAACTGAAAAGAATATGACGTGACCCAGCGACCCAGTTTAATTCAGTGACCCAGGTGACCCAGTTGACCCGGTGACCCAGTGACCCAGTCCAACTCTGAATAGCACTATATATGCCAACTGTGCAAAGTTTGAGCCGAATAGGTTCAAGCGATTGACAGAGACAGAGAGATGTGCCCCAAAGGGTCTTTGGGTTTGACCCATTTTTAATAGGCTTATGACTTATGATGGTATATAGATCAACTGTGCAAAGTTTGAACCGAATCGGCCCAAGCGTTTGCCAGTTATAGTGTTCACTGACAGACGGACACTATCGACTCCTCTATAAAGTGATTTTGTTTGCGCGCTGTTAATCTGATATAATAAAGCCTTCTTTACTTTTTCTACCTCGAATCGTAAAAAACTGCCGCAGTTTTTTTTAGGTGTGTAAATAAGTAAAGAGTATGATATTTCACTTCCTCACTAACTTATTCAGTCAGTGATATAGCCTTGTCGGAATGGCCAATTTCACCTTATTACTACCTAGATCAAATGAATCTAGAGTAATCACGTGGTTGTCTTTTCGAAATAGTGTAAAAGGTACATTTCCAGAATGAATTTAAAAAAATAGATCAAATTCACTATGCCACTATTGCATTTCTACAGTTTGTAACATATACCGATCTATTCGATTACCTAGGTCTCAAATACAACCAGAAAATGAAAAACAACTTTGCTGCAATATCAAAATCTCATATTTGAGTCACTAAAATGGCCGTTTGCACCGACAAATTTAAGTGAAGCTTAGCTTAAGCGTAGCTTAAAATCCATGGCAACCATTGTCTCAATAATCGTTACCATGGATTTTAAGCTACGCTTAAGCTAAGCTTCACTTAAATTTGTCGGTGCAAACGGCCATAAGACACAAAATTAAATTGACGGTGTAAACATAGTAAAGAACAAACAGAGTTAGTCAAATTTATTATTAAAATTGACATATTTCAGGTGGGCGTCGTCCTGTAGTTATGCGTTCTCTTTCCTTTGCTTGTGCATATGTTTAAATCCGCAGAGGACAATGCTTGCGTAAGTTTTTGAATTGGTATCTTCCTTTTGCTTAGCGCATTCGTCGATGAATGAGCAATCTTTACCAGACGCCTCGCACTTTGCCTTCCATTTACTAAAATCCAAAGAACCGTCATCTTTCAAAGTACCGGTATTTTTCAAAATGCACTCGCTGAATTTTTGATATTTCTCATCATTGATGCCGTTCTCCTTTATCGCCTTTACGAATGACTCCTTATCTGCGAAACCGGCACTTTCTCCGCAATCCTTCATCATCTTCTTAAAATCATCTTCTTGCTAAAAACTAGCTGTGCTTAAACTACGCTAGTTATTTTAAACGGTACTCACCCCACGGGCAACTGCTACGAAGCAGGTGATGACTACTACAATAAAGGCCTTCATGTTACTGGATGCGTTTACCACTAAACCTGCCGTGTTATATACAAATAGGGAACAACACATTTCTGCTTCGTAGAGTCATATAATCATTTTGATTTCAATTTCAATGAAACCATTTTAGAATAATTACGAAAAAAACCGTACCCGTTTTTTAAGGAAAAATTCGAATGAAGGACATATAACGTTGGTAATTTCGCAATAAATACAATTAGTGAATCAAGTCAAATAGATTAGATGATTTTTGATATTATTTGACTTGACCTGAAAATTAAGTATTTCAAAAACTTAACATAAAGCTACTTGACTTCACTTAGTAGTGAATCTCTACTTACATACGTATTCCCTACTCAAGTTCAGATAATTCACTCTTACACATATGGGGGTTGTAACTTTTGTGGTACATACATTCTTTCATCGATGACGTTTAAATGATTTACAAAGAACCATGCATTCCTTCCGAAAAATAAAATCCTAAACCGTTTTCAAGTTACACATTTTCATGAGAAAACATTCTTTTACATGTTAGCAATTTCAATTGTAGGGGTATAACTCTTGTGGCTCACCACTCGCTAGCAAAGGCTTGCAAAATGCTGTTCATAAGAACAATGTAAGAAGGAAATTATTCTATAATCCGACTTTGTGGTTTAATGGCAGAGCATTGGGCTATAAATTCGGAGGTGGAGTGTTCGAACCTGGACTTGAGGTAAGAATTTTTCATCTGTGACAGAGATAGGAATGTCCTTAGACCAGTTTGGAGCATTCTTCCGGCTATTCCGAATTAGGTTTTCCTGCAGTTTTCCTAATTGGTAAGGTAAATATCGGAGTAGTATAGAACAACTTAAGACCTTCTGCAGAGGCACTTCTAAAAAGCTTTATGCGGGTCACTCTGTAATTGGGCGCAAGCCTGTCGAGGGCCCAGAACAAGAGAGAGATAATAAATAAATAAATAAAACATCTAAACAAAAATAACCAAAACTCGAATCAAATAAACTCAAAACGCAAATTCAAAAGCGCTAATACTATCTCCCTGTGCATTTTTCCCGCACAGAATCAGTAATAACTCCGGAAGGAAGTCACCAATCCAAATAAACTTTTGTCCATTCTGTTTTCTGTGCTGTACTACACCGCATAAGAAAGAAACCACAACGAAAAAGCTTAAACTGGAGCACTAGTAATGGAACAGACGAACAACGCGCGGACAATAGCGTTTCATTTTCCTTTTCAAAAAAAGCGCTAAAAACTATGTATAAACTTTAGACGACGGCGATGAAACAAACGTCACTTGGAACTGGAAAAGAAATCCTATGGCAAAGTTGGCAATTAGACGGTTAGACCATAACACACTGCATGAAATATTTCATTTCCAATTGTTCATATGATTTTCAACCATTTTGGACAGATATATAACTACTGCCTTGTTTCACTCGTTTTATTATCCAGGCTAGTGTCAGCGAGGGATAGCGGCATAAGTTTGCTTGGGTGTTTTTCCTTTCAAGTTTGCACAATCTTCAATGAATGGGCAATCTTGCGCTTTGTATAAGCTGAAATCAATCGAGCCGTCTGTTTTCAATGCGCCCATTTCTCGAAAAATACATTCTCCTAATCTCTGTGAAGGTGGAAACAAACGTATGCATATGCTCTGGTTTCACATCTTGGAAAAGACGCATTTCGAATTCTGTTACACGTATACATCTCGCCATTATGGAGTTATATTGTCTCCAATCCATCTACAAGCAATATAGTTGATCATCCTTACTTAGTATTAAGGGTAGGTACATACGGCATCAGTAAACGCCATGAAGCAGACGAGGATTACAATAAAGAAGGTATTCATTTAACATATGCGAAGTACGATTTAATTCCTGATTTATATGAAAATCGGTGTCCTCAGGTGAATAAAGAACCTCATGCATTGTGCCAATGTGTAGAACCAATTGAATAGTTCCACAATGGATGATTAATTGAATGCAATTGCGTAATCGAACACGTAAAACCCTTTTAGTTAACCAACAATCAACAAATATAAGTATACAAAAAGCTTTTCGTTTTTACGAAGCAAGGGAAAATGGTTTGATGGAATACTCTATTGGCGTGATAATTCGCCGACCCCTTGGTAGGAGGATGGGAAGAAAGATCAGGTTGAGTAGAGGGCGTACGATATACTGTAACGAAGCACCCGTTTTCTGCTTTGAAGTTTACATACTTTCTTGACCGCCCGGTATCTGGAGGCTGGAGGTATCTTTTGCAACAATGGGGGTTAATTAGACATATGAATTTAGAAATATTATTCGCCAAATTAAGTAAGTGTAATTAGCGGTAGCTGATTAAATGAAATATAGGGGTCTCAAAAGAAGCGCTCTTAATTAATTTAGGGCCACAGAATTTTAGCCCGTCCGAATGGCGCACAATTAAGGAAGTTTCAATTTTTGGATGTAGATAACCGAATACAGATATTATTAATAGTATTCGAGGTATGAGCAAAAATCTGAAAAACGAAACCTTTTGCCCGATCACCCCTCACCCTCTGAACTGAACTCTTAGTCTTCACACCCCAAAGACCAACTTGTGTGACGTAATCTTTTCCGGAAATATGACATGTTTCGTTCTGAAACATTCGAACAGACTCGCTAACACTCGAGCAAATCCCTGGTTTCTAGTCTATAACTTCTGATTGAGAAGTCTGATCGAAAAAGTACGAATTGTTTTGGATTCTACGCACCAAAATTAATAAGAAAATGTGTTTTCCCGAGAAATTTTGGTGTAGTCGATTTTTGGTAAAAAAAGGAAAGTTATACAGTGCCTTTTTTTGAGGCCCGCAAAAAAAATTGTCTCGGATCGACCCGGAAAAAAAATTTCTTATAGAATGTGGCCTGTAGAATCCATAATTTCAAACAGTTCCAAGATTGGGCTACTATTTCAAAAGTTACAGCCCTTTGAATTTTCTTTCGAAATTGGTTTCTAGCAGGGGTAAATCTAATTGCGTTTCAGTTGAGTACGACGAAGTAGTAAATAGTTCGCGCTGTTATAAATTGGCTATAATATGTGAGTGCTAAATGATAATTTTAGCTGGTCAAGCTGAAGCAAAAGCCGCTTAACGCTTGGACACTCTGTTTCTCATCTTGAGTCATATCTTTTATTTTTTGTTGACCTTCAATTTTAGCTCCTACTTTAGCTTCCATGGCCTGTTGACCGGCTTCCATCTTAACCTGTACAGTTTCTGTTTTAGCTTCGATCTCTTGTTGATCTGCTTTGTTTCAGCTTATTTGACCAGCTTCTATTGTAGATCCCGTGAGACAGAAAAGAAAATTGGCCCGACAGTACGGTGACCAATAGCGAGGGAAAACTACTCAAAGGAAAAGACCGAGCAAGTTGTACCCCGGTCCAGTTGTTCTCAGTGGAACTTGTTACGGTTAGAAGATGGTCTTCTGAAGAGGATTTTTTTATTTTTTATTTTATTTTGCCTTTATTTTTGAGTGGGCGGGGTTTCAGCCAAGGCTGCTCTACCAACCCAACCCACTATACATTTACAAATATCCATTCCCGAACCCGGATTCGAACCAGGGACCCCTTAGCACCACAGTCCAGCGTTAACTGAACTGCGCCACATGGGCCGGATTCTAGGAAATGATGATGGGATGACCACCAGGGTGCAGCTAGTGATCCCGGAGAGTAAGAAATCTGAAGTACCTACTACCACAAATGCACGATCGTATATGGAGGCCATCTAGGAGTAACGAAAACCCTGGTTAAGGTGTGGTCCAGAAAATGTGTAGTTCGTGCCACAAGCAACGGTCTAGTAGAAAAGAAGAAGGCACCAATGAGGCATAGATCGTATGTGTATCCAGTGTTAGCAGGAACCCCTTTAAATAATAATTTAATAATTTTATCATACCTATACATGTGAATATTTGCTACTAAAAGAACTAACCCAAAAGATGTTTGCAAAATTTGGGGGGGGGGGGGGGTTTCCTCACCATAGGGAAGAATTAAATGTCAACCACTTACTCTTAAATTCTATGATAGGCAATAATCTTCATTTTATGTTTGGTGATTCGTAACGAGATATGATAAGAGCTGTTATTTCATAGCGACAACGAGCAAAGTACACTACATGTGCGACCCTTTGTTTTAAATAGATCACTGGCGCAAATTAAAGATGAATTTAGGAGAAAGTGAGTTTTTTATTAGTGCCCGAAGCACAATTGCAAGGACCATCAAGTGAGGAATCTGTAATTGTTTTTCCTGGTTGGTCCATGATCATGAAAGCTACCAACAACTATAACAATAATACAACACTATCTTCACTATGTATGTAGTTACGCATAACATGATGTGATAAGTTACTGTTACTTCATAGTGAGAACGAGCAAAGTTCATTCCCCAAAACTCACACTTGCCTTGCTTAAAATGGAAAATCTCGGTAAACTGTTTTTTTTTAAATTGGGTAGGTACCGTATTAGGTAATCTCTCCCATATCTTTCAGAAACTGTGCAAGTTGAGGATGAGTGGTTGTACGTCAAATTTGGAGAACATGGGAGAAGGTTCTATTATTTGTGGCTGAGGGATAATTGCAAGTAAGTTAATTTCCCATAAATGTTAAGGTTTCTTTTGTACCTACTTGTACATTTTAGGTGCGAAAAATGTTACAGTACATTTTACAACCAAATTCTCTTTAACATTCTGGACATCCCCTCGGATATCAAACCAATTAGCTGTGAGATCGTCAAGGATAAATTACTTATAATCTGTACGTACTGGTAGTTACAGTAAAGTACAATTTAATCAATTTCACAAGTTACCAAGCTTTAAAAGAGCAAGAAATACTATCATGTTCCTCGCAGATGATTTCGTTGCTGATGCTGTTGCTGTACTTGTAACGATAGCCATTTTTTGTCAAAGTGGATGATTGATACATTCACCTTGGAAAATGTTACCATTTATATTCCTCTAATGCAAACATATTTGCTTTTCTTTGATGTTGTAAAGTTGAAGAAATCAATGTGGGACTATAAGTAAAAGTGGTGATGTTGCATGGAATCATTGAATAAAGAAACTAAAATTCAATGATGGAATCGAATGTGAACGTATATGGACTATCTACAGTGCTATTTATTAAAAAGTAGACATAGAGATTTACGTGTATTGTTTTTCCCTATGTCTACTTTTGAATGACAAAATCACTTCTGAAGGCGCCTTTTTACACGCATTTAGTTAGTACCATCATTTGAAAGATAGTTACCACTAATAAGAGTTGTTATTTAAATGATCTGTGCCGCCATTTTGGAAAACTGGGGCCATCTTGAATTTCTTAAGTGGCCACCGTTTTTATATAAAACAATACTCTTGTAGGAGCATTCATACCAGATTTCATGGTAGTTTCATCATTTGAAAGATACTTACTAGTGATAGTTAATATGTGTCGCCATCTTGGGAAACAGCGGCCATATTAAATTGTTTGTGACCAGCGTTTTTATATAAAACAATGCCCTTATTGGAGCATTGATAGCAAATTTCAGGCTTGTATCATTATCTGAACAATTCGAGTATTTTCTGGCACTACCTGCCCCACTACTTATGAAACTAGGGGAATAGATTTCATTATGGGTGTAGCCGTAGTATTTTTTTGTAGAGCACTGTTTTCTTAATGGATTCCGAATATCGAAAATTTGGATCATATTCAGATATTTTAACTATGTCTATTTGGTTACAACTGAGATCATTCTCTAGCGTAAAAAAGCAAAATCGGCATATTTGACGAGTACATAGAATTTAATTTATTACCATAACTCTATTTTGGTTCGTAGAGTGGAAACAAAAGAAACAGAATAAACGATTAAAGATATCCGTCTGCATTAATAACTTGCCAATTTGTAGGCGTTAATTAGTTAAAAAAATTAAGATGGGGATATGATATTTTTTGGATTCATTCGGTTTTGGGCAACGAGATAGTTGGTGCGTGGGTCAAGAGCATTAAACGCTGTGTTTAAGCTGCGAATGCATTAACCGACAGTCCAAAATAAAATTTAAATTCGGGCATAAAGGAACCCAGTACCGCTTGGGGGTATTTTGGGTTTCATCAGAACAAAATAGTAATAAACACGAGTTCCATTAGTTATAGTTAAAAGAGGAAAAAACTTTAAAGGACTAAGGGCTAAGCCACGTAAAAACAATATGGATTGTCGCGAGATTAAGAGGAAGTAATAAATCGTTAACGTCGACTACGTATGGAGATGAAACGAACCGTAGTCGGTTAAGGACAAACCAATTAAGCGTACTCGTACATTTTATCTACCATAAATAGCTAGGACCGCGAAAAAATAATTCAATATAGTGGTGTGTTGCCCGT
Source organism: Photinus pyralis (assembly GCF_008802855.1). Classification (NCBI taxonomy): domain Eukaryota; kingdom Metazoa; phylum Arthropoda; class Insecta; order Coleoptera; family Lampyridae; genus Photinus; species Photinus pyralis. Next base: position 15,998,891 of record NW_022170819.1, read on the forward strand.
GACCAAAGAAGGGTCGCACTCTGTCGTCGTACTCGTAAAATTATTACTGTAGTCGCAGTAGTTTCGAAACATTCCCCTAAAAAGCAAAAACGATCACATACCACTACGTTTTCATCGACTACTATAAATACATTTTTAGGGATGGACAAGCACAAGACCGAATATGAAATGAAATGGTTAGAAAGTATTACGTTTCCTCTTAAACATGCTTTAAAAACGATTTTGTGGGACAGGAAAGTAGTTCCGAAGAAGATCCCCCTTGAATTCTATTTGAACGACAAGGATGGTCTCAAGTCCCTAATCAGTGCTGTAACAACATATGGATTTGGTATTGTCACAGGGGTAAGATCAAAATAATGGAATGTAATAGTTTACATAGAAAATTCTGAGCTTTTGGTTCAACTGCTTATTTTCCCAATATTTTAGGTTCAAAATACATTAGAGGCGACTGAAAGTGTAGTGAGACATCTAGCATCCGTCCAGAAAACCTACTTTGGAGAAATGTGGAAAGTTACCACCGATAGTTCGTGCAACGATACATCTACAACGAACGTTGCATTACTGCCACACAACGATAATACATATTGGAGTAACGCGGCAGGGTAAATAATGAAATAGCTCCAATAACAGTACACCAAACTCGCCGTTAGCTTGCAGGTTTTCCATTTACTGAATCGCAATGGTGAAGGTGGGCATACGATTCTGGTCGACGGTTTTAACATCGCCGAGAAAGTACGGAAGAGAAACGTCGACTCCTTCAACTTGCTGTGCAATTCGGCGATCGAATCCCATTTTATCGATAAAGATCAGCATTACTTTTGCACAGATCCCGTGATCAAACTCCACAGCGCCACGAAGCAGCTTCATCAAATTCGGTAACGTGCCGAGTGTCAAGGTGACCGTACCGAATATTATACTTTCAGATTTAACGTTTATGACCGATCACCACTGGTGTCGCTGCCGGAAGGGGACATTCCCAGGTACTATGAAGCTTATAAGTTATTCGCGAGCGAGGCGTTCGATCGCGAAAATCAATACGAAATTCAATTGGAACCAGGCGATGTCATCTTCATTGATAATTGGAGGGTGTTACACGGCCGTAGGGAATTTATGGGCACAAGGGAGCTCGGGGGATGCTATGTGTCCAGAGATGACTACCTAAGTCGTGTTAAGCAGTTCTATCCAACGATCAATTAAATTTTACTAAAACTACCTTATTTTACAATGATTAAACGGAGCTCCATTTCTCCGAAACACTTCTCTCTCTCTCAAATTAAAAGGAAAAGACTAATAAATTAAACTGACCCGTCAATTATGGCTAACAATCAAACTTGGATCTTAGTACCTTTACCAATTAAGTTCGGTGGTCTCGGAAACCGAGTCGAAGCGAATATTTTGAACACGAAGTGTTGGAAGAGGGTACACATAAAGGATAGGTGGAACGTCAGGACGAGACATCTACTGGGGATGTCAAAACTTTCAGTCCAACGATCTGTAAAACGGAGTATCGAATGAGGGTACTCTCAAAGAACGGAAAGATCGCCTAAACAAGACACATCTACTGGCGATGTAAAAACTTAATTGTGAATATCTTGTTGGAGAAAGGTACTTACAAAGGGAAAATGCAATATTGCGGAGAATCTCTCTAAGGACTTGATTTATCTTTACATTTTGAATGTATACCAGGCAATCTTAAAATATGTATGTGTAAAGACCCCCTCCCCACTAATCATTTATCAAGAAATATATAGCATGCTACTACCATACAATGCTACTACCTTACAACCCAACCATTTACTAAGCTAATTCGGTTTTAAAAAATGTGTTTTGTAGAGTTGTGCACAATTCATACTTGTTTATTTAATATTAAGCAAGTAATGCGTCACGAATCATAAAGCAAAATTTAGAATTCACGATGCAAACACACAAATGGCGTACGTAAATTTTTATATGTACTTTTTATATTAGCATAACAGCAGTACCTTTTTACTAATATTCTTTATTTGACCATTAACAAAGAAGGGGCACACTTTTTTTGGGACGAATGGCGTATACGTATTTGTATGCTTTACATAACTCTATACGATTTATTCAAAACATTATTGGTACAATTTCGGATGGCCAATTTCGAGCAATAAATGATGATTACTATCGTGTTTACTGGATAGTAGATCTTCTCGTATTTTATAACACAATGAAGTTCCAAAATGAATGAGATTATTTTACTCTCCGCATCTCCGCTCCGTTGTAGCATCTAAAGTATTAGTCCTATCAAAACATTTTTGTTAAGTAGTCCATATTGTATAGAATTTAATGAAGAGTTCAAAAAACGCCCAAATTTTACAATTTTTATATGACAAATTCCAAAATCAGTTTTGGAATATCGTAAAAAAATGTTAAAACTTTCACGGCCTCTTTGATGTGGTCCGATCCTCATCGTGCTCTACCCCCCATCATCTTTTAGGTCATCTTCCATCTCCTTCATCAATTCGTTGCTGAGGTCGTCCTTTTCTTCCTCCAATGAATGAATAGTTCTTCCCCAACAGGAGCCTTTACAATTCAGGCAGATTGTCGAACAATTTAGTCCAGGGAATAAAGACTTTGAATTTCTTTTGCATGTTATAGACAGTGAGCTGGTGGTTAAGAATCTAAGTTTTCGACCTCCTACCCCTTGTGCTTCCCCCGTACCACCCACAAACCCCCCGAAATTTGGTTAGTTTCTTAGTTTTTCAGTCATATCTTTTAATGGTACACTTAAGAAAAGAATCACAGATTGTAGAACATAAAATTGTACATAACTTTATTATGTACTACTTTTTTGTAAAGTATTTATTAAAAAAGCTACAGAGCTTCAAAGTTGCATATATTTTGAAGAATTCTAAAATTTCTATTAGATATTTTAACGAAATTTTGTACCTTATGTCTATAATTAAGAGTCGTATGAGAAAATATCTTGAATTTATCGTGTGATAAATCCCTCCACTTTGCACCCCTACCAAAGGGGATGCATAATGATTCAACTTTCAACATCCTACTGGTGATATTTGAATCACTGTGATATTGAAGAGCTGTCTAATATACGTTTGATATAAAAAATTGCCTCACTTCAGTTTCCCCCCCTCCTCCACTCTTGTCCCAGTTTAACCCCCCCCCTCCACTGAAATTAATGATTGTTAAATCATCTGCTCGATCGCACTTAGGTAATGGCATTTCCGAATGCAAATTTCAAATTAAATATAAAATAATGACTTGTAAATTATGTTCGAAAAGGATACAATCTTAAATAATTGTACAATATCACAACTAAATACGGGATTGAAATAATCATCCCTTAGGATAGAAGGGGTTAAATTAAAATAAGATGATTTCATATTTGATTATTGTGTTCGAAAGTGCCATAATCACGCAGTGATTCAAATACCTACCACTATTAATAAGAGGTTGAATGGCTATCCATCCCCTTTGATAAGGGTGCAGGATGCGGAAATTAATAGCATCACAATTTTCTATTCGATATATTTTCTCACGTGACTCTTAATTATGGAGATAAAGCATAAAATTTCGCTAAAATGCATAGAATGGTTCAAAATACAGGGTGTCTTAGAACAACATGGCTATCTCTGTTATTATTATACTTACAGATTCCGTTATAAATTGACAAAGTATTGACATCAACTTCCTAATTTTAAATGGGCGCTATATTGGATTTTTACGTCACTCGATAGATAAAAAAATTGCAAAACCAGTAAACACAGTATTTCATTTGGTAATCAATCTTGCATTTTTGCCTCGAAGTTTACAATGTATTTCTTATGGCAATAATTCCATGGCCGTGTCGATTGTGCCTATGCGAGACAATAAACAAACGAATTTGGTTTCAATCACAACCAGCCATGGAATTATTGACATAAGAAACACATTGTAAACTTCCAGGCAAAAATGCAAGGTTGATTCCCAAATGAAATACCAAGTGTTTAGTATCACTGGTTTTGTAATTTTTTTGTCTATCGAGTGACGTAAAAATCCAATATGGCATCCATTTAAAATAAGGAAGTTGATGTCAATATCTCGAAAACCGCCAATTTTTTTTTCTAGACCCTTTGAATTTATCCCATCGAATCTTATATTTGAAACTTTTTTCGATAACTCTCTTTGTTTCTAAAAAAATTAAATTTTTTAAAATGGCGATTTTCACGTTTTTCCAATTATGTACGAAACGAATTATTTTTTTCAAAATATCGCATCGGAATATCCATCAGTATCAAAAACTACACAACTTTGCCAATTTAACCGAATCTGTAACTATAGTAGTAACAATAGCCAGGTTATCCTACTCAATTTAAGGCACCCTGTATAGGTAAGCATCTTTGAAGCTCTATATCTATTTAAATAATAATTTCCCAAAAAAGAAGTAAATATCAAATTTGTCTAAAATTGCAGTTAATAATTTCTAATATTAGTTTTTTTTAAAGCGGTCTTCTAGAAAGATATGATTGAGAAAGTAAGAAACCAACCAACAGATATTCAATATTTGAATGGGCACCTCCCCTTTTGTGAAGGAAGAGTTTGACATTTTTAGTAATGTACATTTATTGCAGTGAAAATAAAGAAGTATTTCCATAACGTAGTCCTTGTCAGAGATTAGCACCTGGAGGTAAGCAAACATCTATTAACAGTGTGCTGAAGACCGCCGGTTTGGTTTACCCCCACAAAAGTGATCACGTTGGAATCGAACGAAGGAACTGCACGAAATATAATGGGTGCCGCGAAAAGAGTTGTGCATAAATTATTTATTGTTTGAATCTGAGAGGGGCCGTAAAAGTAAGGAGCGCATAAAGGAGGTTTCGGGATTTTTTTTGAGGAAAATCTGATGAATATATTGACTATTTCTTAATGATCTATTGATAATGATTGTATAAACTCACTAAAAATGTGATTCAAAATCATTGGGGATCAAATGTTTAAACTGAAATGAATTTGGACACAAAGCAAGCGAGTGTAAACAAAAGAAGAAAAACGGTGTACATGTGTGTAACTCGAAAAATGTTAAAATATTAGATTTAACGAAGAGAAAGACGTTTACTTACTACAAATATTTATTCATCTACGGTAAAACAACGGAAGGTTTTATCGATCTCGGAAGTGACCATGAAACAAACCAACTGAAGTACCTACCAAGTAAAGTTGTGCCGATTGAGAAGACAAGAACGATGCTATTTGTAATCGCGAGTAGGGTATATCTACGGACGTGGTTGAAATGAAGATTGAGTTAACAAGTAGAGAGGTTATTAAATATAGACCGTATCGTGCGCCGTATTCGGCCCATGGTGGAATAAATAGAACGTTAGATGAACTTTTAAATGCGGGAATGATACAGGAATCGAATTCTGCGTACGCAAGTCCCGTTGTGTTAGTTGCTAAAAAGGAAATTTTGCCCATTTCAAGCACTGGGTAGGTTGTTTCCACATGGCTAGATCAAAACCAGACTGCTTTACTGACTAATAGCAAAAATTCAGGGGTTTAAGTGTATTTTTTGTTCCACTAGCGACGTTTTGCTAATTTTCTGTGATGCAAGACGTTTTTGTAATCGTTAACAATGGACGGGAACATATTTTTTGGAAATATGATGTACCTTACGTAACGTGCAATTGCTTCAATACACTATTGGTACGAATTAAGGTGGCCATTCAAATCGTTTTTCACGTTCTGTTACAATGTTGCTTATTAGATTGCTCCGTCGAGCATAAATTTCTCTTCGTATATATATAACACCAGCAAATGTGTAAGAGCACTCATCAAAATGAAGGCTTTTATTGTACTCTCCGCTTGCTTCGTCGGGTTTGCTGCCTCGGTATGTTTGAAATACTTAAACAATATTTTATTAATCAATTGCTTTTAGCAAGGCGCTACTAAGTACATGACAACGTTCATGGCATGCATGGATGACTTAGGTATCGATAGATCGACTTTGACCGAAGCCATGAAAAACAACCCACTTGACCAACCAAAACTGCATGAATTGAGTGAATGCGTTTTCAAGAAGATTGGTGCCTTAAACGACGACGGCACATTTGATTTTACGGAATGTAAGGCGCAATGTGAAGCGGAGCATAATATGGATTGCTCATTTCTCACAAAGTGTCTAAACTTTAAAGGAGCAAATGAAAGTCAAAGATTGGTCGGCGTCTTTTTATGCGGGACCAAAAGTTATGCTGATTTATTGGCCAAACAGCAGCGAGATGGTTAGTGTGCCGCAATTTATTTTTCAGTCTGCTTTAAATAAAGATTGTTAAACATTGACTTGTTGACTCATTGTACGCGTGTCTTGCCCGCACTTTTGATTTTATATAGATCCTAGTTAAATGCGCTAAAAAACACGAGGAAGATATACACTTTTTAGTTCATTTTTGCAAATTTATTTGTAAAAAGGTAGCTTTTAATCTCTTTGGCCGGCTGGCAGCAAATGTGAGCCCTTATAAGAACACTTGTAGAAAGACAAGGAGTGTGCGTGTACCTATAGGGGCCATGTAATTAACAACTTTAGGGACGGGGCTACATGATGTGGGGCGACATCCGAGCGTGCTATACTACCGTGGTGATTTTTGTGCCCAAGTTTCTTAGAGCTCGAATCGAGATCTCTCTTTCTCGTACCGCCAATAGAAGCTGCAGCTATGAGAACTGCCCCCAAAAATTGAGTACTATGTGATTGTGATTGCCCCCGACAGGCGACAAGATCTTACTGATGGTAGAGTCAAAACTGAAAACGCGAGGACTTTGATAATATAGTGATAGTATAGATAAGTAAATATAGAAAATAAAAATACACGTAAAAACGCCACCAATAGACGACGACTGTTGTTAAAACCATGTTTGCCTATGCCTTAAGTAAAAAACACTAACAAATTAAACGGACCACAGTTATTCTGGTCACATGATATGTATACCGTTTCGTACGAATAGTAGGCTCGCCTCGAGTTATTAACGATAAACGTGACCGAGACAAAAATGCAGTGAAAACAAAAGATGCTGATTTACTATTGGTTTAAGGGGGACGCCGGCCGCAGAAATTTCGTTGGTTCCGTTTTGTCTTCATATAAATAGCGAAGCGCAAAGAAAAAAGAAGACCGGTAGCGATTGAAATGGCTGCAAAAGCAGGATTAGTAAAAAAAATAATTAGTGGCCGCGTGAGTACAGAGTGCAATTACGTTGTAAAACGCGCAGTTTTTCGATGTTCAAGTTATAAATAATACGCTGCGTTGAAATTAATCGGATAACAAATGGCGTATTAGTTTATAGAAAAGGAATAATCGTTTAATTGCGAAGATTTGAGTGAAGAAATTAAATTATGCGTTTACCATACCAACGGTCTAATAAAAGAAGGTTGACGCGTTGGCAAACCAAAGCGCGGATAAAACCGCAATAACCGTGTTGATTATTATTTGTTATTTAATTATTATTTTGTATATTATTTATTTACCTCTCTTGTTCTGGGCCCTCAACATGCTTTCGTCCAATTACAGAGTGACCCGCATAATGGTTTTTAGAGGTGCCTCTGCAGAAGGGCTTAAGTTGTTCTATACTATACTCTGGTATTTACCTGACGAACTAGGAAAACTGCAGGAAAGCCTAGTTCGGAGTAGTCGACAGAATGCTCGAAACTGGTCTAAAGAAATTCCCATCTCTGTCACACCCCCCCACCTCCGGATTTATAACCCAACGCTCGACCATTGAATCACAAAGTCAGTTTTGAGCTCTGTATAAACAAACGAGAATTTATTCAACCTGAGACGAGACGCATTCGTTCAAGTCTCGAAAAGGAGCTGTTTCCTTCCCCCAATATTCAGATTGACCAGCCCCTATGAATAATCGCCCCATTAAGCGACCGTACTAAGAGTAAAATTGTAATTCAGTTTCAAGTGTACCTACTTCAAAGGCGTTAATTGTCTTTTTTGATGTTTTGCTATTTTTCTGTGATGCAAGACGTTTTTGTACTCGTTAACAAAGGATGGGAACACTTTTTTTGGAAATATGATGTATATTTACATTACACAACGTGCAATTGCTTCAATATACTATTGGTACCAATTAAGGTGGCCATTCAAATCGTTTTTTTTCGGTCGAGCAACAATAGGTAATATAACACTAACAAATGTGTAAAAACACTCATTAAAATGAAGGCTTTTATTGTACTCTACGCTTGCTTCATCTGCATCGGTATGTAACCACAGTATGAAACACGTAAACAGTAAGTAATTTATTAATCATTTGCTTGCAGCAAGATGTTTATGAATACATGCGGACGTTCACCAAATGCATGAGCAATTTAGGTTTTAATAGATCGGCGTTCATCGAAGCTATGGAAACACACCCACTTGACCATCCAAAATTGCACACATTTAGTCAATGCGTTTTGAAGGGGATCGGTGCCTTAAAAGAAGATGGGACACTTGATTTTACGGAATGTAAAGCAAAATGTGAGAAGGAGCATAGTATGGATTGCTCATTCATACAGAATGTGAAAAGTTTGAAGGAGATAATGACCACCAAACACAGGTCGGTATATTTTTATGCGAAACAGAAAATTATACCAAACTATTTCGGAAAATCAAGCAAGCACAAAGTTAGTTCGTGTGCCGCACTTTATTTTTGTCTGTTTTAAATAAATATAGTTAAACATTGACTTCTTGGCTCACTGTACGCGTAAGTCTAAAGGGTAAAGTATAGGCATTTTTACCCACTTGGATGCCTTCCCGCTTTTTGCTCACATTTTTGATTTTGTATAGATTCTAATTAAATGATATTAAAAAAACGAGGAAAACATACACTCTCATTGTTTAAAAGGCGCTAAAAATCTTCTTGCAAAAAAAACGCTTTGAGAAGAGGAGTCTAGGTAGTACCTACAAGTTTTGGATAAGGGCTTTGGGTACGCCTTGGGGTATACAGTCTGTTCAACAAAAAGGACCCAGGTTATAGTGCTTTTAATTATGATTTTACGAAAAATGTTCCGATATATATCCGATCGAATATTAAAGTTTTGTTTTTCTTTGTAAGATAGTCAGTTCTGTCAGTTATAAAGTTTTGTAGTACAGTGTGTGTTAACGTAACACGAAGAAAAGTGAATTTTAGTCGAGTTAAACAGTAGCGTTTACAAAGAAGTTTAGTCGGACTGCTGTGGTTATTAAGCGTTTGTGGCATAAGAGACTGTCTGCAAGTACAAATTAAAAGAAATTTTTTCACCCACAAAAGGCCAACGAAGTCGGTGTCGTCTAAATCGTGTTATAAGTAAAGTCAAAGAAGTTTAGAAGCATCGTCAGTTAGCGTTTGTGTTATGTGTTAGTGCGTCTGTTTGTTCAAAAGTGCAATTATGACCGAATGATAAGGATTATTAACTAATTTAATTTTATCTGTTCTATTGACCACTTGTTTCGTGGTGTGCTTTATCTGGCCCTGAAGACCATTTCTTTCAGCTTATTTGATTGATTGACATTGAATAAATTTTGATTCATCTTCCTCTTAACTTCCCTATACTTCCCCGTACTTCCCTTTACTTCCTCATACTTCTCCTTACTTCCCAGTACTTCCCCCAAACTTCCCTTGTACTTTCCCGAAATTCCACCGTAAGTAGACATTGATATAGACTTTAGATTTGCTTTTTCAATGTTATACGTAGTAACAGTTATAAACAACGTGTCCACGAAAATGCATTGTATGCGAAATGCGAATGGATGTGAAATGAATACTATACATGAGATGAAAAATTACATAAGTGTTAATCATTACTTATTTTCACACATACCTATTTAATATTTACCTTTGTATTTACATGAGGTTTGAAAGAATTTTTAATATGAAAGAAAATAAGACATAAATAATTGTCCTGCCAGCATTTATTGCTAAATTTTATAATAACACATATACGGATCAATAATAATATTCATAGATGGATATTTAATAATACTAATTTATCAGTAATCACGCAAACCGTTACCTCAAAGTATTCAGACTCCCATTAATAATTGAAATCGGAAAATGTGCATCCTAACATAGTTTTCCATGATCCATCGAAAGAAAATGTTATCATCATTGTGTGACTTCCAGTTTTACCGGATGTGGATAGCAACTTTCTTATTTTAAATAGAACACCCTATATTGTATTTCCGGCATCTACATGAAGATCTACGTCGTTTGATACCACATTTCCCTACACCCAGCATCAAAGGTTTTCAAGCTATTCAAGATTTTTCAAAATTTCTGTTTAAGTCATTATAAGGTTAGGGGTTGATATTATTGATATTTTATGTGATTCTATGTAATAGTACATTATATACCAAGGTAGAGAAGTCTAGTATTATTGCCTAAGTACGAAGATTACACCCTGAGGCGCTTGCGCCGAGGGATGTAAGGTGCGTAGTAGACTTCTCTATCGTAGTGTCATTGAGTAGGATAACATGGCTATCTTTGTTATTATTATACTTACAAATTCGGTTAAATTGGCAAAGTTTACGTGTAGACTTTGATGTTGATGCAGATTCCGATGCCATATTTTGAAAAAAATAATTCGTTTCGTAGATAATTGGAAAAATGTGAAAATCGCCATGTTCAAAGTAACAAAAAGAGCTATCGAAAAAAGTTTCAAATAAAGTTGCAAGATTCGATCGGTTAATTCAACGGATATTCAATAGAATTTTTTTTCAAAATGGCGGTTATCGAGATATTTCCTTGTTTTGAATGGACGCCATATTGGATTTTTAAGTCACTCCATAGAGAAAAAATTACAAAACCAGTGATACTAAACACTTAGTATTTCATTTGGGAATCAACCTTGCATTTTTGCCTCGAAGTTTAAAATGTATTTCTTATGGCAATAATTCCATGGCCGATTGTGATTGAAACTAAATTCGTTCGTTAGTTGTCTCGCTCACTGGTTTTGTATTTTTGTTTCTATCGAGCGATGTAAAAGTCAAATATGGCGTCCATTTAAGGTAAGGAAGTTGATGTCAATATCTGGAAATCCGCCATTTTGAAATTTTTTTTCTACGCCCATTGAATTTATCCCATCGAATCTTGCACCTTTTATTTGAAACTTTTTTCGATAGCTCTGTTACTCAAATATTAGAATTTTTTTTAAATGGCGATTTCTCATTTTTTATCAATTACCTACGAAACGATTTATTTTTTCAAAATCTCGCATCGGAATATCCATTAGCATCAAAAACTATACAACTTTTCCAATTTAACCAAATCTGTAAGTATAATAATAACAAAGATGGCCATGTTAGGTATCTACTCAATTTAAGACATGCTGTATACTACTTTTTTCACTACTACTAACGGGCGATCAAAAATGAGTTACTGTCGAGTCGCCTTTGGAAATTCAAGTTAAGTACGATTTACCATGTAAACAAAAACTCCAAAGGTGACTCGACAGCAAATCATTTTTGATCGCATAGTACTTGAAGTCCTCTAAATTAACAGATCTATATTGTTAAAAAAGTGAACGGTTGAACAGAATTTTTGGTTTATTAATTTAACATGTCAATTAAGTGGGTGGAAGCAACAGTCAAGAAGGCCGAATTTTGTTCTGTTATTGAGATATTTTCAAAGAGTAATTTCGTTCGAATTGTTTCAAGATGTGATAATTTTAAGTATGTAATTTCTCTGAAACTGACGGATAGTGGCAATTATTCATTTTAGAGAACTTATCGGAACGTTTATTGAGGGAAATTTCGGGTTGTGGTTTCTAAAAGTGACAGCGTGACAGTTCTCATTATTGACTACTGGTTAATAATGACCACATTATTAACTACTTTGAACAACTGGCGAGAAACCCTGCTCTACAAGTGGAAAAAAGGTTAATAATCATGTTATCAGACGCTAGTAGTGAAAAAATAGGTTTTGATTTTAGGTATCTATATAGATAATCCCAATCATAGGTGTTGACTTTTTTGGAACGAAGCGGGATTTATGCACTCAGAAATAGCTGCCTTATTACTTTTCAAGTATTTACCTCTCAGATTTTACCTCTCCGATCACCTTCTGTCACATTTCGCATCTTATGAACAAATGAATACTTCCTCTTTACTTCCCATATACTTCCCCGTACTTCCTTGGACTTCCAGTACTTCTCCGAACTTTCCTGTACTTCCTCATAACTTCCTACATTCTGTACAATTACTTCCCCTGGTGTTTACCCCCTGCATGGCTGTCTCTCTATTCTCCTCACTCTCAAGGTACACCTACATTTGCTTCTGCACTTTTTACTGGTGGAAACTTCCACTAGGAACGGTCTTAATTGTCCATTTTCCAATTGCTGATAGTGTTTCTGTCCCTGCTGAACTTGATGCCCTATAGTGCCTTCAACTCTTCAAAGTCCACGAAGTACTCCATATTGTTTGTAACATGCTTCGTTGCATGATTGTCAATCCATGAAGTTATATTTGCTTTTCCACAATTATGCTTCTGATGCTTCTTGCGGTTTTCTTGGTCTGCCATCTTCCTTCCACTTCTTGCATTTTCTCAGCCAATGACCTGGCTGTTTGCAATAGTTGCACTTACTGTTTTGTAACTTTTTTAAATCTTCTTTTGCAACTCTGCTGCAAATGCTTTTAGTGAAAATTTGAAGTCTCTAGCTATTGTAATCGCTGAAATCTCAGCCGGACAGCCAGCCAGCCAGCCATAACGAACATAATAGCGTACTTTTTTCCAAAAATGCGCTAAAATGGTGCGTTTGTGTGCGTTCGCTTACCTCTGGTAAGATTACATTTAATGATATTTAACAACCAGGTGACTAGTAAATGCCTTATTATAATAATTTCTGTTCCGTGAAGCATGAACCTCTTTTTGTATATATTTAGGCTACAGATACTAACCTTATTTAGCAAAATGAGTGCTATTATTATTATCTTCGTTTGCTTCATCAGACTCACTTTATCTGTATACATACACCTACTCAGCGGCAAAAGTAATTCCATTCGTTTTTCTAGCAAGACCCTAACGAATTCTCGAAGGCGAAGAAAGGATGTACGCGGATTACAGGGGTGGACGAAAAGTTTCTGGATAAGGTGTCATTAAAACAAGCGTTTAAGTACCCGAAAATGCACCAGTTCACTGAATGTGTTTTGAAAGCGATTGGTGGTTTGAAAGAAGACGGTACACTAGACTTTGACACATGTCAAGAGAATTGTGACGAATCGGGTAAAATAGAATGTTCATTCATTGAGGACTGTGGAAAGAGAAGGGAAGATACAAACCAAAACACATATGTTAGCATCTTTTGGTGTTTGGATCAATGTTTCTATCTGTATGTTAATAAAGTACGTATGTGATAAACATTTAAACAAATATGTAGTACATAGCTTAATCTGTTCATCCCATCAACTCCAACTTTGGAATGCATGCCTTACTGTAACTTTTCTTTTATAACAACAACAACACAATTTGAATAAAGTACTGACATTATAAAGTTATTTGTATACAGGGTGGCAATTTGAAAACTTACCACCCCCCATGTCTTAGTAAATAAACGAGATATTTAAAAAAATCAAAATCACAATGATATAGTTGGCCACGCACCCCCTCCAACCCCCTGCGCCCCAGCCACCCCAACTTTTAAATCTTAAATAGTGACCCCCCATGTGTGATACGTCGTTGGAAAACTCTGAAAAAATGCTTTCCAACCATACCAAATAGCATTACATTTAGGTTAGTAATTATCGTGCAAATCAAAAAATAAACTAATATGATACATTTTCTAAAGTTGGCTTTTATTTCAATAAATAATGTTCAAAATGGTTTCCGTTATTGGTAAGACAGTAGTACAATCTATTCTCAAACTCTTGTCGAACCTTTTCAAAGGTTGGTTTTGCAATATTTCGACATTCTTGAATTATTCTCTGTCACATTGGACTTTCTTCTTGCATTTGCAAAGTTTCAAGCATCTGAAGCAATTATTTTTCTCAATCACTATTTTCTGCTTATAAAAATGTAGATATTCTTCCCCAACACATTTGATAACAATCCGGGAGCTGTGGGAGCTTAATCTTCTTGAATGTTGCTTATTATATACTGGCGTTCTCCCCTCCTACCATTACATTTCAATTGTTATTGTGGCGATGTAGTTGACTAAAACCCTTCCTTCACATTCAAGGGAAATATGCATTCAATTCTTTACGTCTCCATCCACCTAGATACCTACGGCCTAAATTGAGATCAACCTATTACATGCTCAATGGTTTAATATAAATATAGATGTACGTACTAGGTATATATATTTACATAACCAAAGCTTATAAATGGAAATCGGCCGTGACCCCGACCATTTAAATCATTATTTCGATTGGGTATTCAATACCAAAATTACTCGTTCAACAATTTTCGTTATTAGAAGGCTCTGTGGAGCATACCTAACCAGCAACGGCACATTTCACAACATGATCACATTTGTTATAGTCATTGCTTGTCTTCTCAGTCTTACTCGATCGGTAAGTATAGCAACACAATATCAAAGTGAGAAAAAATAAATCGATTGTAGCAAGGCCCTCAAGAGTTTTCAGAGAAATGAGTGCATGCAAATTTCGCGATTGGATAGAAACTTCTTTAAGAAGGCGACATTAAAGGATGCGCTCGAAGAGCCGAGAATGCACAAATACAGCGAATGTCTGCTGAGAAAAATGAAAGGTCTGAGACAAGACGGGACGGTCGACTTAAGTCCATGTCAGGAAAAATGCGAGGATGTCGGCGAGTTCGACTGCTCTTTCTTCGATGGATGCGAAAAACAAGGGGGAGATTTTTCTACAAATTCTTACATTAAGATCGTTCGATGCTTGCATGTGTCTTACGCCATTTACTGCAGTACCAAAGAAAACATGGTTTAATAAGTAGTTATCCGGTACCATTGACCAATGAGTGAAAAAATTTTCTAAAGGTTTAGTTCTTTTTCCTTGGCTTATAATAAATAGGAGCTATTTTGCTCTTTTGTGAAATACTCGTTTTGAAGCACTAGGAATCCGAATCGAACAAAATGTTTATTATGTCGATCTGTACTCTCATTGCGGAACTGATTGGAACACATTCTTAAACATAAAAGGGCAGAATCGCACATGCGCAGATGTGCGGGTGGTACCTGGGCTCGCCGTAGCAATTTTTTTGGTTTAATATCTGTGATGTGTTTGATGTTTGTGAAGGTGATTAACACTTAAAAAATTTGCTGTGGCTAACACAGATACCACCCGCACGTCTGCGTATGCGTCTGCCCAAAATCTTTTCAGCTCTTTCTTTTATGGGTACCAAATTTCGTTCCAATCGGTTCAGCCGTTTAGCGGAAAATGAGAGTACAAACAGGCAGACCGACAGACCAATCGACATCATCAAGGTTTTGTTTGATTCGGATTACGGATGCTCTAAAGCGTGTTTTTCTGTAAAAAAAAAAGTGGAGGGGGAGGTCAATTTTTGGTAAAAATAGATCATCCACTTCTACCAGTACCATGACAACAATGAGGGCCCAAAACAAGAGAGGGATAATAATAATAATAATAATAATAATGACAGAGGTTAAACGCTTCCATTGCACTCGAATTGTTTGTGGAGGGCCTGAGCCTGTATATACATGGTCCTGCAACAATGCGTCGGTTTTCCTAGCTCACACCTGGTAAAAAATATATAAAAAACCTTCTGTGAAAATAGATTGTTGCGCATCTACAAAAATTATTTTTGATTCTAGATTTAAAGTTCTGGAAGACGTGTTTCTGGGTTTAAATCGGTGTTATTGCGAGGTCAACCTGTCATAAAAAGTTTTTCTAATCGGAAAGTGTGAATAAAGTGTTTTCACCGAACAAACGCACTTAATCAGTGACTTTAACAGCTGTTTTGGCACTTTTAAGTGATCACAGGTAATTCCAAAACCATAATATTCAATCGAGCGCAGTATCAGCGCTATCACGGACACCTTTAACCCATTACCTTACGATTATTTTTCAACGTGTATAAATATGATTTATAATAACACCTAATCGTTATCAAATCGCAGTCATGTATACACCTTCCCAAGCTACTCCATGCACTTCTGACAACAGGGGTGGGCAGGGGTTAAAAGATTCTACGGTACCTCCAGAAAATCAACGATACACACAAACCTCAAGATCCTTTTCAAATGTCGTGGCCCATTCATCTTTTCCTAAAAAGGATCAAGCTATAGGTAATATATCCATCAATAGAAGGATGCAATGTGAAAGACTATGTTCTTGCAACTGGGAAAATTGTCGGTCCCAAAAACGTATTGTTTGCCTCACGCATGAGTAACAACCGCGATTGCATATACCTATGAGATGATTGTCGGCAAGCTTTCATTGATCACCAAATATTAACGCTTCCATCTATTTTTATTTTTACTTGTCTTTGTTTTGTTAAGCGCAATGAACATTATTTTGTTAAAAATTGCGATGTTCATAATTATGACACCCGCAACAAATTAAATGCATTTGTCCCTTTTTGCCGTTTAAGTAAGACGCAAAACAGTTTTGATTATATCAATATAAAAATGTATAATTATATTCCTCCCAATATTAAGGCTTTGCCTTTTAATTTATTCACATCAAGAACTAAAGCATTTCTTATTGATAAAGCGTTTTACTCGTATGAGGAATTTTTCAGTACATAGTTCTTTTTGTTATAATTTTGTTTGTTCTTACATTTGTAATATTTTTATTTTGCTTTTGTATTGACTTATGTATGTAGGCTGTTCTACAAAACATTAAATAAGCTTTATTATTATTATTATTTATTATTATTATCTTCAAAAGAAACTGCTCAAAACTTTATTGAGGAATCTGGTGGAGTAAACATCAACAACATATTTGTACCTGCTAGAAAATTTTACCGGCTAAACGAATTATTTTGTCAAACGTTGCACCTTGTATTCCGCACTACATACTGGAAGATGAACTAAAGAGAATCCCTTTGCAATTGGTTTCCCCGATTTCATTTATTGGAGCGGGAATTGGTCTTGATGAGTATGCACATGTCTATAGTTTTAGGCGACAGATTTTTATTGCAACAAACCCTGACAAGCCGAACGACTTCCCTTCATCCATTGTTTTGGATTATGAGGACGAGCAATATAGAATCTTTCTCTCTGATGAAAAAGTGAAATGCTTTCGATGTAATGAATATGGACATATTGCTTCTAAATGTACGCTACAAGAAGTCAACCTTGTGCACAAGATGAGACAGTACGTAATGGCACTAAAAGGCCCCATCCGCCTACCGCCCCTTCCACCGAGGTCATATCTCTAGATCAAGTAAGTGAAATACGGAGTGTTCAGGACGATTTGAACAAGGACATCGACGCACGCAGTGAATCAGAAGTAAGCGATTCTTCCATCGAACAGGTAGTTGTTGAAGATAACTTCCTAGTTCCCAATAATTGTTTAGCTATTCGAAACTCAAAAAAACGTAGAGTTGAACGGTCGTCACCTGAAACCCATGATGAAATTCAGCACCTCTGGGAAAAAAATAACTTCTGTCTAGATTTCGTAACGTTTACTGATTTTCTTAATCAAGGTACCTGTAACCCACTAGATGTTGCAAGAAGGTTCACGAATAATATCGATGATCTCTTAACATTGATTAAAGAAGCAATTCCTTACTTCGCACAACGAGCGACAAAGGAGCGTTGCAAACGCATAATATCAAATATCAAACGAGACTTACAGAAAGAAGGCAGCGTGCAACAATCTGCAGTGCATCATCATCAGGTGGTAACTTCTGAGTCCGAGCGCACGCCGTCCGTTGAAAGCCTCACCTTTTAAAGGAATATGCAGGAAAATAATTACGCTCATTACACTCAACACAAAAAGTTTAAGAACAGAATTCACAATTCACAATCACAATCTTCGCGTGTGTCACGTAAACATTCGTTCATTAAATTCATGTTTCCATGAGTTCTGTGACTACATCACCCAAGAAAACTTTCAACTAATCGCAATATCTGAAACCTGGCTCTCTTCTGACATGCCTGATTATTTGTATACTTTACCTAATTACTCTCTTGTTAGACGAGATAGACCGTCTAAAGGAGGTGGAGTTTGCTGGTATATTGTCTCACACATTAAGTTCAAATTAATTGATATACCTCTTCCAAAAGGTTCAACTTTGGAGCAATTATGGCTGAAAATCTGCGTCAATAAAATAAACGTTGGTGTTGGTGTCGTCTATATCCCTCCGGAACCATTTTCACGAAGCACTGCCCTAAATGAACTAGAAGTATCCTTATCTGAAATTTGCTTACACGTTGACCAGCTCTTGCTTGTTGGCGACCTCAATACAGACATATACAAAACTAGCATGCGAGATCAAAAGCATCTGATGGGAATTCTGGATATGTATCAAATGAAACAAATAGTTGAGGAACCTACGCGTGTCACCGCTTCTTCGCATACACTGATAGACTTGATTTGCATTAGTCAGGAAATATCTGCAGAAAAGGTGGGTACAGTTGACCTACACATGACAGACCATCGACTTACATTTTGCGAAATTGAGATCCCTGTAAAGATTCCTGAGGCGCGAACTATTACTTATCGTGATTTTAGTCTGTTTGATCCAGTACTTTTTGCTCGAGACGCTGGCAACATGCATTGGGATTTTATTCAAGAATTAAGCGAAGTTGATGCTAAAATTTCTTTTCTAAATGAGGCCATTTTGTTTTTATTCGACATGCATGCACCTCTGAAGACAATAACCTGCAATAGGAGACGAAATCGGCCTTACATAACTCAAACAGTGATTGAAATGATTCGTCTAAAGGACAAAGCATATAAAAAGTTTTTAAAATCCAAATCAGTGAGTGATTATCGTTATTTCAAAAGTTTAAGAAACGTGTGTACGGCCGCTATACGAAGAGAAAAGGAAAGTTATGTAAAGTATGTTTTAGAACTAAATTCGAATAACCCACAAAAGCTTTGGAGAACCCTTCAAAACCTCCAAATCCATAGGCCTAATAAACCTCAAATTCCGCCAGGTCTTTGTCGCCCTTCAGACCTTAATCAATATTTCATTAATTCAATAAATCCACCAAACATTGACGATAACCTTTTGCATTTCTACAACAACAACTGTAAAAGAGATGTGATGGATAAATTTGACTTAAAAGCAGTTAGTGAACTCGACGTATCTAAAATAATTAAAAAACTAAAGTCAAATGCGACGGGAATTGACAACATTAACTTAAAGCTTTTAAAACTTGTTGCCCCCTATTGCATCAGCGATATAACGCACATTATTAACACTTCCCTCAGTCACTCAGTAGTACCATCTCTATGGAAGAACTTCATTATAATTCCTGTTCCTAAAATTTCAAGCCCAACTTCCATGAGCGACCTGCGTCCAATCAGTATATTACCGACCCTTTCAAAAATTCTGGAAAGAGTAGTGTACGAACAATTACATCAACATGTCCACCGATATATCATCCCCAACGTTCAATCAGGATTTCGGCCATTTCACAGTACAAACACAGCACTTCTCAAAATTACTAACGACATTGCTACAGCAATTGATCAAACGGACGTCACCCTACTGGTACTAATGGACTACAGCAAAGCATTTGATGTGATTAAGCATAAATTACTTCTTGCCAAATTGGCATACTACGGACTCTCTGCCAACTCAATCAAATGGTTCTGTAGTTATCTAGATAACAGAACGCAGTGCGTAAAACTTTATGGTGAGATCTCCAATGAAGTTAAGATTCTAAAAGGAGTACCACAAGGCAGTATACTTGCCCCTTTGTTGTTTATAATTTTTACTTCTGATGTACCGCTGTCACTTACCGACGCCTGTACTGTTCATCTATATGCGGACGATACGCAAATGTATACATCGTGTAATCCGTCTCGAGTGAATCAAGCAGTGCATACTTTAAACAACAATTTGCGTCTTGTTTCGGAGTGGTCTGTCGCAAATGGTTTGATTCTAAATCCGACTAAAACAATAGCTATGTGTATTGGTGGTAAAACTTCACGTGAACGCGCATTAGAGCACTTAAGTGAGCAAATAAAAGTAGGTGGCGTAACTGTTCCGCTTAGTGATGTGGGGAAGAATCTGGGGGTGTGGTTTGATAAACATTTAAATTTTGAAAAACACGTATCTAAAATGTTGCAGGTATCTTTTGCGAAGTTCAAATATATTTATAAATTTAAAAAAGGTGTTGTCGTCTTCATTGAAATGGTCTTTAGCCACAAGCCTAGTTATGAGTAACTTCAATTACTGCAGCATTGTATATTACAGTTTTCTTACAAAGGTGTATAGGAACAAAATTCAAATGTTACAAAACATTTGTTTACGTTACTCTTTTAGTATTAACTATAGTGCACATGTTACGCCATATTATTACAAAAACTCAATCTTAAAAATGGAAGAAGCGTTTTGTTTACAATACGTTAGGTTTTTATATAATCTACTTGTAAATAAAAGTCCAGGTTACTTATACAGCCAGTTGATTTTGCGATCTGATTTGCATAGCGTGAATACAAGGTTCAAACATTTGTACAATATTCCAGCCCATAGAACTTCAAAATATGAATGTAGCTACTCAGTAGTAGCGCCCACTTTGTTAAATAAATATATTCAAGGGGGAGACATTAACAGTAAGAATTTTTTTAAAAATAATCTGAAACCGCAAATGATCGAATAGTAACCATTGAATAACTTTGACTCAACGATATTATACTTAACTATTTCATTTACATCTATTTAACATTATTTGTAAGTTATCTTTCTGTTATTATAGTTTATCTTCTTTCTTTTATATTGTACTTAAAATTAAGTTTGTTTAATTTATCTGTACTGGAGTGGAAGAACAGGTTTGGCTGAACTCCTACCATTTGTGTTTTTCACAATAAACATTATTATTATTATTATTAATGTCCCATGTTTACGGTGTCAATAAACAACTGATTTTTTTAACGGAACATCCTATATATTTTTAGTTGTTTCGATGTCATTTTTTAACATCTGCGTGTAAACCTATTGACTTTTTGATTGTTTGTCAATGTTTCCAAATTATTAATCTTTTTCCGAATAATTCCCCATAAGCAAGCCCCACTGTGATAAATCGTATCGTAGCGACCTTGATTTTAAAGTTAAGAAATACATTTGATCAATAATGTTAATCTGAATAAAAGGCAACACTTTGGTAATGAGAAAGTTGGATTTAGTGATACAGGGTGTTCACAAAAAATAGTAAAATTTCCAAATTTCAAAGTGTCATAACAGTCTTTTGTGTGCTCCTCAATTTTTATAAGGCGTGTCAGTAAAATAATAAAATAAGATTAATTAAAAAGGCGAATTTCGAAAAAGATATACTAGTCATTTTAAATAATCTATTTTTGTGAAAAATATTGAATAACCTAAAAACTCCGCCGTTTAGCAGCAGGACACCCCTTAGAACACACAAAAGACTATTATTTCGTAACTTTAAAATCAAGTGGCTTATAAAGAATTAATAAAAAAATTAATATTTTGGCAATATTGACAAAAAACCAAATAGCGAATAGATTTCCATGCAGAGGTAAAAAATGACAGCTAAAAATATACAGGATGTTCCATTAAAAAAATCAGCTATGCACTGACACCGTAAAAATGGGATACCCTGTACATTCAAAAATAATTTCTGTATATGCGCAACCTCGTGCACAACCATCTATAGTTGACATTTGCACAAAAGATTTTTTATATTTTTTAGGAAAGACCGACGCACTGTTGCAGGACCATGTATAAAACACTCCAATTTAATACACGCTATAAACAGTGTAAAACCTTAAATATTACTAGCTACATATAATAAAATCGCATGTCTTAAGCTGTGGCTAGCTCATAGGGACTCAGCATTTCAGAGCACTCAACCGAGCAGGTGCCTGACTGAAATCGGGATACCGGGTTTACCCGGATATCATTTGCAGTATTCCTGCATCCAGCTTTGCTACCGATGGTGGCAACGTCGCCACTTTGTACTCTAAAATTAACCGTTGTTTCGTCCGACGATCCACCTGCCATTCTCCGAGCTCGAGTATTTGCCAACCACAACTCCTCTTTACCATCGTTGTTGATGATTATCTAAAATTATATTCAAAACACAAGGTTCGTGTAAACGCGGCTCACTTTAAGGCCGTTGATGAATTGCAAACTAGTGAAATTGGAATAAACATTTTTCACAAAGGGGTAGGCGTAAACCATCGACGTGTCCCAGCAGTTTAATGAGGCATGCGACATTAACCCGAAGAAAAGGACACCGTCGCGGCTAACGGCCATGGGAGAGCTCTGGGTTGAGCGTCGTCCACAGAAAGTCTACGAGTAGTCGTGAGGAAAATTAAATGAGGAAACCACTCACTTTAAAGCTGCCAGCCGATTGACTGTTGTTTCTTAATTCCGAACTCAGGATGTAATGCTCCGAGTCACTCGCCAGTGAGTGGTAGAAGAGAACGCGATCTTTCATTTGGTGCAGTGGCGATAAGGCCATTCCTTGTATTCCGTCCATTACCTCGAATTGGGCGCCTGGTTTCAATTTTAGCGAACATTCAAGTTTGATGACTAACCTGCTATGCATAGTACGCCAAAGTCGGGTGATGCATGCATAGTTCTATGGGTCACCCTCCAAGAGCGTTGCCGTGAGACATCGTACACAATTATTGCGAACCCCCTCGTGTCACCTATGTAAATGAAGGTGTCTGTACAACTGGGATTTCTAACATCGGCCAGTACAACAGCCAGTACCGACGTTGACTGAAGTTGAGAGGGTGGAATCTCGTAGCGGTGAATCAGGGAGTCCTAAAAATACGGTTGTTAACAGGCGCAGTCGAGACCCACTTTACCGTTTCCAAGTCGAAGGCCAACACTTGCGGGGGACACTTGTAAGAAGAGGTAAAACCAGAGTCCATCACCCACAGTCGTGAACCGCGCTCGCAACTGTCAACCATAATTCTGAACACTGAGACAATGCGGTCCCTGGGACATGAAGACACGTTGGAATTCCACTGCCATGACGGATAAGGGGCGATTATTGGATTACCCTCGTACGTCCGATCGAGAACTACTCCCAAAGTGGCTGGAACACCATTTGCCAAACGGGGAGTGGTTACAAAAACCCTCCGAGTGTTGTTTTCTGCAATACAAGGGTCAACTCCACTGCCACTTGTTGGTCGAGTTACCGAAATAGTGTACGTCAACGTCGCTTATACGCGAAGCTCCTTTGACAAACTCTCCCTTGCCAATGGCGTACTTCCTCGCATCCAATGAAGGGTAATCATATTCCACATTAATCCATTCGTACACCGGACGTATGATGTCCCCGTTGGTTTGCAACAAGAAGCCTAGGACGCAACAAAACCAATAGCCTAAAACTTGCGCGGCCAATTAAAAATGTGAGAAGAAGTCAATGAACTTTACCTGCAGTCATATTACCAAGGAAATCACAACTAAATACACTTAGTAGAAAACTACCGATGAGCGATTGCTTCCTATTGATAAGAGAGATAAATTATACACTTACTAGAACAACCACCTTCCTACAAATAGGCGGCCCCGGAGGTTTCGCATGCGTGTTAGCAAAACTATAAACAAAGCACCAAGTTTTAAATCACGGACGGAATTCTGGCCGCAGTCGCACAAAAAGAGATCCATGTACCACCCCTCGAAAGGGCCCCAAGTTGGGAGAAGTAATCGGAAATTGCTTTATAAGTTCTTCCTTGGTTGTTAAACGACACGTCAGCAAAAAAGCTGGAATACAGGGATAATAGTGGGATGAAGGTGAATCTTCAAAGTAAAATATTTAGTAACGCAAAGACAGTCTCTTGGTTAAGATCAGCGTTCTTCTGGGAATAGGATCCATAAAAATAAAATAAAATACCAAAATAGCTTACAATAACTATCCAAAGGTTACAGCATTGCACCGGAATCATAAAACTGATTTAGTAGATATTAAAAAGTAAAAAGAGTATTCGTAAACGATTTACAAGAAGCTTATTTCTAGATTAACAGTCTTTGTGCGAAAAAAATTAGTTACTCCAGCCAAATTCGTTTTTAGCCACTTAACCATAATGGCAAACCATTATTTTACCATTTTTTCCCAGCAATACTGGTTAACGAATGCCATTTTGGGGCATTCAAATCTAGACCAAGGGCAAAAATCAAATAAATATTTATATTTACATTTATATTTTAAGTTATTTTTATAATATCCTATTTATGGCTGTCATTTTTCAAAATAAATAACTTTATAATTTAAAAATAAATATTGGGTATAGTAACATTCATTTTATAAAAATCTTCATTTTACAGGGCTTCGGTATTAAGCATTTCGGAAACGCTATGAACCACTCCCTTTTCAAAAAATCAAAGGAAAAAGATAAGACCTCGGATAGGAGGAAACAGGTAAGACACAGAGGAGAACACATCTAGTAGTTAAAATTGTTTACCACACATATAGACGCTTTTTCAGAATTCTTTTTCCAGACCAGTTGTCTTGGCGAACTGGAGGACCATTTTCTGATTATTTGGAGACGCAAGAACATTAGAAATGCTACCCACACTGGAAGAAGCACCTTCTTCCAGTGTGGGTGGCATTTCTAATGTTCTTTTTTTATTCCGGTATCTCGCGCATTCTAACAATAAATGCGAAGCGGTGATTTCAGTGTCGCATAAATCACAGACATCTGGTGTGGTCATTTGGAACAGGTGAGAGTGGGTGGCTCTGGTGTGACCAATTCGAACTCTACTCTTGTTCCGATGGCAGGCCATAGCTCGACTTTGAGTTTCACACGCCGGAGTTTATTGTTATCTTGTTGATCCCATACTCTTCGAAACCACTTCGAACTTTTATTTTGGTATTCTCGGCTAGGATCATGTTGTGGGACTCACCAGAAGTTACAGAGTTCAGCTCTTTCGTTTCCCTCTACTCCTATGTGGAAAGAGACTCATATAAATGTAACTTTCCAGTGAGTCCTATATAGTCCTTGTTGAATTTTAATGTTGCTAGTGTAAAGTCATTCGAATTAGTGATTCTTATTGAGTATTATTTACAGTTTCTATATCCGACTGCATTCGTGTCAGACGTTAGCATTGCTTACGCAATATTTTCTGTACTGCGCTATTCACCACCCCTTTTATTTGTTTGTTGTATTGTTTTCTGTTACAGGAAAGGTTGAACGCGCCCTTTTGAGCTCACAAAGTGCGACCCGAAATTCAAAGATAATTTTTCTATTTGGTCGCCTCCTTGATTACTGGTTTTCAATACAATCGAATTGTAATTATTACATTCCGCGTAAGCTTGTTTTGATATTAACATTTTCTCTGGCTAGGTACGTGTCGATTCCTTTTTTATTACCAAAAATTAATTTAATTTCAAACATTGGCATAGCAGATCTATATGTTACAGTGACCTATTTGTAATCATTGATTATGATTGTGACATCAATTATTGCTTATGTTCTATTCCTATCAAGTATTTTATTCCTTGAGCTTTTCAAGACCTGAACAAAGATCTCTTAGTCTGGCTTGTTTACCCTTTTGGTAAATGTTCTCTCCTCTCTTTTGAAAGAGACTAAAGACTAAGTGGCACCTATCCGGTCTACTATTACTACATGCCCCTTTTGCTTCGTTTGGTAGTGTACAAGAACTCGGATATTCACCCCGACCCACCGCTACTTTGCCTGAGCTTATCGTATGCTTATGTCAAGGTAATTTTGTTACTTTAGTAAGTAAGTTAGGGGTAAAAAACGAAATTCGAGAAAAATTTCAAAGAGCTGTAACTTTTGATCTAGTAGCCCAATTTTGGAACTGTTTGAAATTATGGATTCTACAGGCCACATTCTATAAGAAAAATTTTTTTTCCGGGTCGATCTGAGACAATTTTTTTTCGGGGCTTACAAAAAGGCAGTGTATAACCTTCCTTTTTTGCCAAAAATCGACTGCACCAAAATTTCTCGGGAAAACACTTTTTCTTATTAATTTTGGTGCGTAGAATCCAAAACGATTCGTACTCTTTCGATTAGACTTGTCAATCAAAAGTTAGGGGTAAAAAACGAAATTCGAGAAAAATTTCAAAGCGCTGTAACTTTTGATCTAGTAGCCCAATTTTGGACCTGTTTGAAATTATGGATTCTACAGGCCACATTCTACAGAGTGAGCAACAAAGATTGAAGCGTGCCGCTTCAGCTAAATTGGCAATGTGCCGCTCATAGCATATGCTGATTTGATACAAGATACGAAATACGAATAGACGCACGTCACCGTGACAGCGCAGAACGTCATTTTCGTATACAACTCCATACAAAGAAGGTAGTTTTGATATTAATAGGAACAAGCGGTGATGACGCACGCTTCAATCATTGTTGCTCACTCTGTATAAGAAAATTTTTTTTTCGGGTCGATCTGAGACAATTTTTTTTTCGGGGCTTACAAAAAGGCAGTGTATAACCTTCCTTTTTTTCCAAAAATCGAATGCACCAAAATTTCTCGAGAAAACACTTTTTCTTATTAATTTTGGTGCGTAGAATCCAAAACGATTCGTACTTTTTCGATTAATAATAATACGCTTTTACTCCCCTTAAATTTGTATATAACAATAGAAATATAAAAAAGCTAACCCCATACAAAGTATAACTTGATTTTTTAAGTAGTATTAAGACTTTTATCTAGTATACTATTTTAAATTTTTAATGTAGTTGAGTGACAAGTATTCGAATACTTTTCAAAGTATTCGAATACTTTTTATAGTATTCGAATACAGTCTAAAGTAATTGAAGATTCGCTTGTGCTGGACGTAAAAGTATTTAGTATTCAAATACTTTTTGAAAGTATTCTGCCCAGCTCTGAGTCTGGTACAAGAACCAAAAGAAATAAGAAACGTTTTATAAAAATTTGGACTAAGTTTGGATAAATAAGAAATATTGTTATATAGGTACTTTGGGTTAGGCCATGAATTTCTAATATGAATTTGAAGACTTATTAATACTACCTACGTTGTTTTTATTGCCTTGTGGTAAATTACAAAATCACTAAGTAAATGCTATTGTTGCTGAGTGTAAGGTGATGTAATATCCTAGTAACTGCATTTTTTAAATAAAATGTTTAATGCATGACTTTAGATGTGAGATATTGTTAAAGAATAGTTGAGCATTTCATAAAAGTGGCACATATTCGATTCGCTTCAATAAGCAAGAACTCTTCGCAAAGCGATACAGACTGAAGAACACATTCATACGGAAATAGTATTGAATTTATTTGCCTTTGTAATTCTACGTTATTACAGCAGTGATTATACAATATTTGTTTTCCAAAATGTCAAAGCCACCATCATTTCAGTATTTTATGGTAATGTAGATTTTTCTGGTACTTTTTCACCTTGACAAAGAAGAAAAATGTTACTTCTGCACACTTCCACGCACATCTGAAGTAAGTTAAGGCGAAGAATAATAATAGAGGGATGCACCAAAGAATACCATAATTAAAGAAAAAAAAACATGTTATTAATAAATTAATAGTAAGTACTTATTCCACGCCAATGTATAATTGCAATTACGCTGGGAAATCAAGCCGCGTGCTGTATCGACATAAGTAATTAGTAGTTATTTGTAAAAGAAACCGGAAATTTCGAATTACCCAATACAAATGAAAATTGAAGAAGAGAACAACCAATCAGACTACTCGCTTGGATAACTTTTAATCATCTTCTGTTAAATATATAAATAAATGTGGTACACGCAACAGTGTCCCACGACTTGTATTACCGTATACTTATGACAAATTTTGTGTACGTCAGTGGTGCGTGACAATTTGAACGTCATTAATATGAAAACTGGTAAGTTGTTTTTTTAACATTTTGCGAGGTCCTTGTACTGTGACGTTACTTGTGGATTTGGTACCATTGTGCGAATTACGTGGTAAATCCTCTGAATGAAGCAAGCATGTTGCACTTTGATCTAAATTCTATTATCGAAACGGATAAAATTTTCTACGAAAACGTTTCTGATAAGTTGGCGAGTACCGCAAAGAGTCAACGCGATTCTACAGAAATGGTCGAAGTAACGGGAAACAATAGCAGTATATGGGCAAGTGTGTTTTTGCCTAAATTATGCAAGCTCACGTATACCGAGAAATTTATTGACTTACTCGATGATGTGGATGGTTTTTCCCTGGTTGTGATGTGGGCACGAGTTAAGTGTATCGTGTGGATACCAAATGGGTAGTACTACCCTATTAAAGCATTTCCCGAAAGATATATGGGTTGAGATTTGCAGCAGCCGGTTGCTTGCACTCTTCCCTTAATGAAAGATTTAATATTAAGGGTAGTAGTTCTCGTTTTTCAAAAAACGAAACTGCCGCTGACATATTTAACGTAAAGGTCCGACATTCTCCCGAGCTAATGGAGAAATGTACTTACAACTTTATTTAGAGTGTAGGAGACAGAATCTGAATTAAAATCAATTTAAAAATAGTCGTTTGGTGGTGTAGTTGAAAGCCTGAAACCCTTAAGCTATTTAATTAATACAATTCTGCTTAAACAAGTAAGTACTTGTGCCTACCTAATAATTTATCATTTTGCGGCACATCTCAAGGGGTTTAGCGAACGATTTACATTTACTCCCGAATCAGTATCTCTCCACGTTGCCCCTCTGAGAATTCTCTTCTACGCTCTTCAAACAAACCCCAAATTTGGGAATTGCATACTAACAGTGACCTTTGCTGAAATTTTCTGAAATCGTTTGCATCCTATCAACAGAGATTCTGCTTATTTGCGGATTCCGAGCTAGGGCGATTCTGCCCTTTTATTTCTAAGAATATGTGTACCGAATTTGGTTTCAAAAGGTTTAGCCGTTTAGCGAGAAATCCAGACAGACAGGCCGACATCTTCGAGATTTTGTTTGATTCGGACTCCTGGTGCTTGAAAACGTGTATTTCCGCCTAAAAATTTTTCATTTTCATTTTTTCCCACATGCAATACCTCCCTTTGCACGCCCTTTTTTGGTCTTTCGTAAATAATTCGTAAACGGTGGCCCATAGCAGAAAAAGTATACTTATGTAATAAAATTCTTCACACAAAAGGTTATAGACACTTTTTGGCTAGGTTCCATATTTAAAAAGAGTATCCCCTCTCCATATATGAAAAAAGAGCCACAGTGTTTCTTTCAAGTGGAGAACAGCATATTGATTTCCGGCTAAAAAATGTTTTAGATTTTTATTTGTAGGACTGAACTTGCGTATAAAATCTTCTATGTAGATCATTTAAGTATAAAAAAAATGTTTCTACAATCTATATCCAAAGTAGTCATCTTTTTCGAGGAATGTAACTTTGTGCGACAAAATAAAAAAAACGCCTGCTCTCCCAATTAATTGACTATAAATCAAATATGCGTTGCTCATAGTATCCACCGAGTAAATGACATCTAAGATGTCACATCTTTAATTTGAGTGAAAGATGTAAATTTTTGGAAATATGTGAACTGCTCGATTGTAGAAAAAATCTTGTGTGTAATTCGAGCGCAAATTGATTGTCGATTTCAAGAGTTTGCCGAGCTCCTTCGTCGCGCGTCAACTGTCTCTTTCAATGGACAATATATCATTTTGCGCTCTTAATACACAAATAGCTATTTTGCTATGGGCCACCGTTTACGAGTTATTTACAAAAAACTAAAAAAGGGCCCTTTGCAAACAGGATTACAGTGCAGAATGAGTAAAAACATTAGTTGTAAAATCGTGATTCAGTGATAATCGTATTCGCAGAAGGACAAACTAATTAAACGCGCCAGCTTATTTTCATTGACAAATAGTGTTTTTTAAACAGAAGAATGTTCTTTCCAAAGCACTTTTTGCAAAAACGGTTTTTTCCATATTTTGACGGAATCTTAAAGTTGAAACATATCATATGATACATCATTGTAATCAACGAGCTTTGTTCAAAAATGTATCTTCCAAGTCAGAAGTCCAAGTCATTGCCTTGCATTTTTCGATAACATATTTGGATTCCTCATAAAAAGTGCTTTTAAACAATTTAGTTTAAAACGTCCACTTTTGCCGTTTTCGAAATAAAAGGGAAAATCTAAAATTGAAAATTTCGTTTTTTTCAAAAATCTCGGCAATCTCTGAATGGCATATTATTGGGCACCAAAAAAACGCAAATTTACCCCAATTTAAGCTACATTGCATCTCTTTAAATAACCGAGATCCCCATGTTGGACCTCGAAAAACGGGTACCGTGTATATTATATGTAAGCCCTTAATCAACACATTTTTGGGAAAGACAAGCGACATAATTTTGAATAGTTCGTGTAGTTCCAATTTTGCCTCGAATATGTGGTTGGAGCTCCCCGAGGAGCTCCCCTAACAATTGTGTAATAAAGTCCCGAGCGATTTCGGTGCCTCCTGGGGGTGGGGGACCTGTTCACTTTTACCGTATAAATGGATGGTTGTAGGGAATTAAATTTCCTTCAAGAATAATTGACATGTGTGGTGACTTTATCTAAAACAAAAATGAAATGAAATTTCGTCAGAAAAAATAATGTCCAATTCAGATGTACAATTCCTCTTCATCTTCTGCTAGGATTGGTGAGGAGTTAAACCAGCTCCTCGGACAGTTGGCAAATGCAATTGTACAACATATCCAGGGGCGGACTGGGTAATTGCGGGCCAGGTGGAATTGCATAGGTTACGGGCCATTAAAGTATTAGTGTAGTAATGATGGTGGCGCGGGGGGGGGGGGGGGGTAGCTCTGAGGTGCACCACAAAAACATTTTAAAGTACTCCTTTCTCGAAAATAAATTACCTGATAATTAAAAGTAACAAAATGTACAATCCACACGAGGTGCGTCGCCTATCATTGTAATTCAGCACTTTCATGCTACGACAAAACATGATAAATTCATTGTAAAGCACTTCAATTAAAACAGAATTTTTAACAACTTATTATCAACCCCAATTAGAGAAACGTGTTAATAATTTATTAATAGTGCAAGAAACTAAATACAGCACATACTTATAAATTTCCAACGGGCCATTATGATCTACGGCCCAGGTGGCAATGGCAATCGCCACCCCCCCCCCCCCCGGGCAGTGCGCCCCTGGTTATACACTGCCTTTTTTTGAGCCCCGAAAAAAACTTTGTCTCAGATCGACCCGGAAAAAAAATTTTCTTATAGAATGTGGCCTGTAGAATCCATAATTTCAAACAGTTCCAAGATTGGACTACTAGTTCAAAAGTTACAGCCCTTTGAATTTTCTTTCGAAATTGGTTTCTAGTCTATAACTTTTGATTGAGAAGCCTGATCGAAAAAGTACGAATTGTTTTGGATTCTATGCACCAAAATTAATAAGAAAAAGTGTTTTCCCGAGAAATTTTAGTGTAGTCGAATTTTGGAAAAAAAGGAAGGGGCGGGCTGGGTACTTATGGGCCATTAAAGTATTACTGTAGTAATGAAGGTGACGGGGGGGGGGGGGTAGCTCTGAGGTGCACCACAAAAACATTGTAAAGTACTCCTTTCTCGAAAATAAATTACCATATAGTTTTTTTAAATTGCAGCTGATAATTAAAAGTAACAAAATAACAACCCACACGAGGTGCGTCACCTATCATTGTATTTCAGCACTTACATGCTACGACAAAAAATGATAAATTCATTGTAAAACACTTCAATTAAAACTAGTATATTAAGATACAAGTGTATAATCAAGTCTTTAAAGCACGCGCAACGAGTTTAAGGGCACGANAAATATGCGTTGCTCATAGTATCCAACGAGTAAATGACATCTAAGATGTCACATCTTTAATTTGAGTGAAAGATGTAAATTTTTGGAAATATGTGAACTGCTCGATTGTAGAAAAAATCTTGTGTGTAATTCGAGCGCAAATTGATTGTCGATTTCAAGAGTTTGCCGAGCTCCTTCGTCGCGCGTCAACTGTCTCTTTCAATGGACAATATATCATTTTGCGCTCTTAATACACAAATAGCTATTTTGCTATGGGCCACCGTTTACGAGTTATTTACAAAAAACTAAAAAAGGGCCCTTTGCAAACAGGATTACAGTGCAGAATGAGTAAAAACATTAGTTGTAAAATCGTGATTCAGTGATAATCGTATTCGCAGAAGGACAAACTAATTAAACGCGCCAGCTCCAGCTTATTTTCATTGACAAATAGTGTTTTTTAAACAGAAGAATGTTCTTTCCAAAGCACTTTTTGCAAAAACGGTTTTTTCCATATTTTGACGGAATCTTAAAGTTGAAACATATCATATGATACATCATTGTAATCAACGAGCTTTGTTCAAAAATGTATCTTCCAAGTCAGAAGTCCAAGTCATTGCCTTGCATTTTTCGATAACATATTTGGATTCCTCATAAAAAGTGCTTTTAAACAATTTAGTTTAAAACGTCCACTTTTGCCGTTTTCGAAATAAAAGGGAAAATCTAAAATTGAAAATTTCGTTTTTTTCAAAAATCTCGGCAATCTCTGAATGGCATATTATTGGGCACCAAAAAAACGCAAATTTGCCCCAATTTAAGCTACATTGCATCTCTTTAAATAACCGAGATCCCCATGTTGGACCTCGAAAAACGGGTACC
The DNA here is from genome assembly GCF_008802855.1 of Photinus pyralis. Taxonomy (NCBI): domain Eukaryota; kingdom Metazoa; phylum Arthropoda; class Insecta; order Coleoptera; family Lampyridae; genus Photinus; species Photinus pyralis. Next base: position 16,031,498 of record NW_022170819.1, read on the forward strand.
GTGTATATTATATGTAAGCCCTTAATCAACACATTTTTGGGAAAGACAAGCGACATAATTTTGAATAGTTCGTGTAGTTCCAATTTTGCCTCGAATATGTGGTTGGAGCTCCCCGAGGAGCTCCCCTAACAATTGTGTAATAAAGTCCCGAGCGATTTCGGTGCCTCCTGGGGGTGGGGGACCTGTTCACTTTTACCGTATAAATGGATGGTTGTAGGGAATTAAATTTCCTTCAAGAATAATTGACATGTGTGGTGACTTTATCTAAAACAAAAATGAAATGAAATTTCGTCAGAAAAAATAATGTCCAATTCAGATGTACAATTCCTCTTCATCTTCTGCTAGGATTGGTGAGGAGTTAAACCAGCTCCTCGGACAGTTGGCAAATGCAATTGTACAACATATCCAGGGGCGGACTGGGTAATTGCGGGCCAGGTGGAATTGCATAGGTTACGGGCCATTAAAGTAATTATGTAGTAATGATAGTGGCAGGAGGGAGGGGGTAGCTCTGAGGTGCACCACAAAAACATTTTAAAGTACTCCTTTCTCGAAAATAAATTACCTGATAATTAAAAGTAACAAAATGTACAATCCACACGAGGTGCGTCGCCTATCATTGTAATTCAGCACTTTCATGCTACGACAAAACATGATAAATTCATTGTAAAGCACTTCAATTAAAACAGAATTTTTAACAACTTATTATCAACCCCAATTAGAGAAACGTGTTAATAATTTATTAATAGTGCAAGAAACTAAATACAGCACATACTTATAAATTTCCAACGGGCCATTATGATCTACAGGCCCAGGTGGCAATCGCCCCCCCCCCCCCCCCCGTGCCAGTCCGCCCCTGAAAATATCCCAGCCTTCTTCCATCCACCGCTATCCCCGCCATTTTTTGCCATTGTTTTACTATCATCGTCCTCATTTACTGTACATATATTTTTGAATCGTGAACTTTTTGCAATGGTATTTAGCCTGAGGTTTCATTACCATGGTGATCTCTGCAAAGATTGACTCTAACCCTCAAAGGCATAAGGGACACTCGAAATATTTGAGAAACGAGAGACAAGACAGGATATTGGAACTTCGAGCAGAGACTTTGGTCAAAAGTACAACAAGGATTTTGTCACCCTCTCTTCGCTTTTAAAAAAACCGCTTTGCAACACCCTTTGATCGCTCACACTATTTACCCGTCATTTAGAACTCAAGCGTGTCTCATTCTCTTGGTCATTTCCTCATTATTCGCAGGTATTTTGTAATTACACACAAGAAACCGCAAATGTTTTCCTTTCGCTTTTTTCTAACATCAAGCGTGAGAGAATTCGTTTGGTAAACCTCCAGCCTTGATCATGAGAGACGACCAACGAATGGAGTCTCTTCCAGTTTTGGGCAACGATTATTTTTGAAATAGATACACTTCAAGTAATAACATTGTACGGGATATTCTTATGGTATACTCTTACTTGAAATCGTTCCTAAAAATGTGAGGTATGTGATAGGTTAAAGTCAAAAATTCTGTAATTCCACATATTTCAATACAAACTTCCAAAGGTGCACCGTCATGTACAATCGAACTGATTTCAAGGACAGAAATTACTCGCGAATTAAAATCGTAATAAGCATTAATTGAATTATTTGTCTGCGATCACTTCCTCAATCAAATCTTTACTAACTTTGTTGTAAGGTAACCATGCGAAGAATACCAGCAGTTCCAATCTTCAAAATCGATGCTCAGGTACTCATTGTCTCAATAGTTGCCATGTATCATCCGAAGTTCTGTTTCTTTTAAATTTGAAAGCAGCGTTTTTGAATTTGCCTCGGATTATGCATCAACTTACAGAGAAGCTGTCAAATCAAGTCAAAATTCTTAAGCAAAAACGACTTAATAATATACTAGAAGTCAATAACATAAAAATTCAGTTTTAAATTACACCGCTTCAGAGACTTTCATTTCCTTTAATTGGTGATTATAGAAAGCCAAGTAGGTCTGTGATATCTGTCGTTGCCTTGCACATTGATACCTTATCGGGGAGAGGGTATTTCCATAAGTACACAGCGTACCTAGTTAAAAACAATTACTGCGTTCAATGTCCTTGACCTCTTGGCACATTGTACATGTATGGCATCTAATTCATCAGAAATTCTCACGAGATCATGAACGTTGTAATTGCATGCCCAAAACCTTGAATAGTGCTATTAACGTGTCAACAAAGGATTGGTCCATACAGCCTACAAAACACGAAATAAATTATAGAATCTACCAGAAAGCGCACACAATACTTGTTTTTGGAAGACGCCCCCAAAGAATGATGACAATTTGGGCCTTTGACCCGCTTTGCAGCATCAAACATTTTTGAGATATCTTTGAAAATAACTGAGATATCACCCAAAATGTGAAATTTCGTTTTTATTTTCCCTAGCTTAAACGGTCCGAAATAGACGGTTTTCGTTAGTATATCTTAGGGCCACTTTTTCTCAGAGAATCTGAATATCTTATCAGAATTTCCATAGTACGCTACATGTGGAAGCTACAGCTACTACCTACTTTCTTTTTTGGCCTTTTGGCCATATTGAATTTTTACGGAATGAAATAGAACACAAAAAAAGAAACTCATTTGAATGCATTGCCATCATAACAATGTTGTTCAGCAAAATCTAGTTACCTGTGGATGTTTTGTTGAGAAGAATTGAATGTAAAACTTTTGATTTTTAAACTTTTCTTGTAAATTTATGTAAAATACTCATTAATTTTCTTTTTTTGTCCTGTGTCTCATTCCGTAAAAATCCAATATGACGCCCATAAGAAATAAAAAAGTAGTGGCCTGTACCTTCTACATCTAGCAGGCTATGGAAATTCTGACAACAGATTCAGATTCTCCCAAAAAAAGGGGCCATAGAAGGTGCTAACGGAATCCGTCCAAATTTGTCATTTTCAGTTTTTCGATGATATCTCAGTTATTTTCAGATTATTCAAAAATTTCAAAAACGTTATTTAATCACAAAAAGGGGATACTTTGCCCCTATTTAACCTACATTGTATCCCTCTCCGTGCAGAGATATCAATGGTGAGCCATCAACGTGAACCACCTTGTACAGTACTAAAATATTGAAATTGTTGAGACTTGTGTTTCTATTTATACAGCTTCCTAGCTTTTGTTAAAATTTTGGATGGATTGCTTGAGATATTATTTAACAATTTTCTTTCTTTGTCTCGCTCATAGTCACCATCAACACGGCCATGGAATTATTGCCATAAGAAATAGATTGTAAACTGCAGAAAAATTAGAAAATATTACTATGGGTTTGTCAAAATTTTTTTTTGATGTCAGTGAAAATAAATGAACCTCGAATGAGATTTTTCGATTTTTTGCCATAACTTCGCTATTTGTGGTAACTACGAAACTTTGAATGAGAAAATTGGCCTAAACTTTGCCCATTTAAGCGACGTTGTATCTCTTACGCTTTACGAGATCCCCCCTATAGTGGATATAAAAAAAAACACGCCCTGTATAATAATCTTTTATTTTATTTCTGCAAGGCAACAATTTTTAGGCCAAATTGGCCGCCCCCTAAAATCTCCCGTCCTAGGCTCCAGTCTATTCAGCGTGCTGGTAAATCCGCCACTGTGCTTTGGGCAAGAGTTGTAACGAGAGCGATTATTTTACGTAAATTTTTTGCGATCTTTTTTATTGAAATATGCGGAAGTTTAAAAGAAGTCAAGGTTTTAGTAATATTCCAGCAAACAAATATTCATTATGTCACATTCAAGTTTTTTTGTCGATTGTAGTTCATCGAGCTTTATTTGTCATCGCCGCCATTGCTTTCCATCATGAAATAGAGCTTTGCACGAAATTATTCATTCCGGTATGGGGAGTCAACTAGGAGAGATTTGTGTTTGCGCCGTAGCGCTAGTAAGAGATTCTGGTTTTGTTGTTTTAACCAGCAAGATTTGCGATTGGTCAGTCAACGTTTTCATATAGCCACATTTAGAGCCTAAGTATTTAAATTTGGCGTTTGGGATAACCGAGCTAAAAGAGAAGAAGTAATCTAGTTCAGAGCGACAATTAGTGTCCATAACATCCAGTAGTTTTTTGGAACTTATCATTTTGCCCCAATGGAAAAGTCGTGTTTATAAATCTAAGTTTCAATTTGGAATTATAATATAAAAAGGGCGTTTTCGCTACCCTTGACGGAACCGTGTGTAGTCATCGTGCACATTAGGTTGTCAAAAGAAGTGCCATTTTCAACATTTTCCATATAAGGATTAACGTGACATAAAATTACGTCAAGGAACATTAACGTGTAGGAGTTTAAAAGGTCGTAATCGTAATTCATTTAGATAAAGATACTATCCGTATTGATAAACAAACGTGCTATTCAGATTTTACAGCACTCTACGCAGTAGCACAACATACAAAGAAAGATACTCTAATATCCCATGTGAAATGAAATTGCGATAAATAAAACTGTTAGCAAAGTTAGATAAAGATAGTGTCCGTATTGATAGACAAAAGTGCTATTCAGATTTTACCGCGCTCTACGCAGTACCACAACATACAAAGAAAGATACTCTAATATCCCATGTGAAGTGAAATTGCGATAAATAAAACTGCTAGCAAAGTTAGATAATATTTACGTTCATTTTTGTACCGCTGAAGTTAAAACTAATCAATGCGAAAAGTTTACTAAAAGGATTTGCAAACCATTAAACTTAATTTCAAGAATATTCCCTTAAAAACGGAAGATTGAGCTTATATGAGATCTTGTACTATACTTAGGTCAAAATTAAATGCGTAGATGAAAACTACAAACAGAAATACTTTATTTAAACAAATTCCTTCTGATCATAAATGGTCTCAAGGAAAAATAATCCAAACAAGACCTCAACCTAGAAGTTACATTATATATTCTAGTGATGGTTGACAATATAGACGTAATAGGGTTCATATAATACCATGGCATAAATTCTAATCTTACTCTCGGGCTAGTAATATTCCCAATAGTGCTAAAAATGTTAAGAAATTAATATGTAGTTACCTTGGTTACGAATAATAATTAATAAAATTGATTTGTCTCCTGTCTTCTTACCTAATAACCCGGTGTAGGGGCAGAAAGTGTTCAAAAATAAGTTTTTTTAATCGAGTTTACCACTCCATGGAATAAGTTGAATATGCAAAAGGGGAAGTAGGTACAATTTATCTCAATTTGCATTCATTACCAACGTAATTTACCTAGCGCGAGAAAGTGGACTTTACAACTACACCTGATCAATGCACGCGAACATGACATACTAATACAGTTTTATTCAATTATCGCTGCCCATATTACATAACAAAATAAAACGAAAGTGCGAGGATAGAAATTTAAACTTCGAATTGATTTACGATTCAGTTGCTCGGCGATGCTAATCCTTTCACGTCGGCGGCAGACTTGCTCGCGCGCGATATAAACCAATAAACGCGTCTTTAGTAAACATTTTTGAAATGCAATCCTACGGTCGGTGATTATGCGGCTGATCATCGTGTACCTCATCTTTGTATGCATTTTAAAGTGCAACAGGTGCAAATACGGCAACCAGAAGATATCGTCCGCATCGTACCAAGTGGTCCACAGGTTCTATGGCAAGGAAAAACCAAAGGTGTACTTTGGGGATGAGCTGGACCCAGACGGTAACCTAGATTTTATACCACTTAGAAAGTTTGCAATTTTCTACAGGTGAAATTTAGCTTAAATCAATTCTAAGCGATTTGTCATTCTATATTGATATATGGTATAGCTTCCGAAAGGATCGGCTAGTAATCGAATGGTTCATTGGCTCTTTTTTTCTAACTATAGGCGTCGGTTCTGTCCGTATAAACCCTACAGTTTAAAAATGCCGATACGATATATGTTAAATTTGTGTCAAATGTCTTTTATTTTTATTAATTATCAGTAATTATTGTTAATTATTAAGTGCTTGACCAGAAGTTATAAGCATTTTGTACAGATAGGTTCATGCTGGAAAATTGTGGTAGCGTTTTTATTTAATTTCCCATTCATGTTCATTATCTGAGCCCAATATATGCAATTTTACATTGTCCTTTTACATGAGAAGAACCAAATCATTTACTAATACAGAACCTATCTCAGCGTTGGTGATATAAAAGGGAATAGGTAGAAAGTTTGCAGAGATAAAGGATAGTATGTCTTCTTACCAGGCTAATAATAATTTTACGTATTTCATGGTAAAATAAACGTACTTTAATACATAATACACTGCTAACTTAATATAACCTTTAAGTTACACTGTCAAATTCAAATTCTACCCTACTGTAGAAGGTAAAATGTTAGATACGGTAGGCCATTGCAGACAGTCAAATTATCGTTATCCATTTTTAAGGTATTTTTCGAAAGAGAAAAGAACGACAAAAACAGCGACATCAAATCTTTACCAATCGAATAACTACCCAGATCAAAGCCATTTAAATATCAATAAAATTTGCAATGGTAGCCTAAAGATTAATGACTGGTTAAATCATACAAGATACATCGTAAAACTATCGGCCTTTACAAACTAAACCAGGCCCCAATTTCGTTTATTGCCCAATACTAATAAAAACTCAGATTATTGTCGCTTAAATACTACAGATTGCAACTTATTATTACATTTTTAAGCAACATAACAACCTTTTCTTCAAGTTACCACTTTTATACGTGAAAAGCATAATTATAACAGTGCTCGTAAATTATTTTGTTTATCGCTTTTACCTAAGATTTCGCATAGTCACCCATAAAGGAAGTTGGCGTAATCCGAGTCAATCTGGTCTCGTTACTAACTACTAGTGATGGTCAATGTATTTATAACATAACATAATATAAATAGTTGTATTAATTATGTACTACAATTCCATAATTTAAAAAGATTTCTCCACATGCAGAAATATAAAGAAGTACTAATAAAATAGCGAACATATTTTTTTATTTGGGGTTTATTTTTAAGTGGGCGGGGTCTGCTCTACCAATACAGCCCACTATACATTTAACAATATCCATGCCCGAACCCGGACTCGAACCAGGGGCCCTTAGTCCCACTGCGCCACGCAGGCCGACAGTGTATGGAATATATACCGAGGCGTGTGAGGGAAAACGAAAGACGTGGAAGGAATATGTCATACGAGTAGAAGTGGAGGGGAAGAAAATGAGAGTGATAGCGATATACAACAGAGAAGGAATATGGTAATTGAGTGGGGGGGGGGGGGGGGGGGTATGCCAGCCAGTACAGGAATTAAAAGTACAGATGGGAACAGGGAAAAGTGTTACTGGAATTATCAGAAAGGAGAGGAAATATGGAGGGAGATAGAAGGGTTAATTCACATACATGGGAGAGAGAGGGAGGTCGGTAATTGATTGCACAATAGCAAATGAAAAAATACTGGAATGGATTGAATCAGATCACCAACCGATGGAATTGAGTCTAAAAGAGAAAATAAAAAGATCAAGAAATAACAAGACGCAAAGACGAAGGAAGATGCATTTATGGATAACTGACACGGACAAAGAAAAAAGAGTGGAAATAGAGCAAAAACAGGTGAGAGAATGGAAACAAAATAGAAAACGTAAAGAAAAGAAGATGGGGAAACAGAAAGAATACGAAGAGCAAATCTGGGAATTAAAAACATAACAGGATTTTCGGAAGGTGATAAACAGAGAAAAAAAGAAGTATAGAACAAACGGAAGGGAAATACAATTGAAGAAATTGAAACATTTTGTCAAGTTACTACAGGGAAAACAGGAGAAAGAGGAGGGTATGGAAAAGAGGAGGTCGAAGATGATATAACAAGGGAGGAGAATGAGTCGCAATTAAAAAGACTGGAGAAAAGAAAAGTGGCTAGGAGAGACCAGATATATGTACTAAGGCTTGGATTTTCGCCGGAAATGATGAGAAATCTGTAAACAAGGTATAGAAAAGAGGGGGCATTGTTAAGTTCCGATCTTCAAAAGAGGAAACAAAGATTGCGTGGGAAATTGTAGGGGAATTACTATAATGACTACGGGCGGCATATAGAATCTCTTCAATGATACTGAACGAAAGATCAAAAGAAATGGAAGAGAAGGGGATGTTGGAGAAAATACAAATGAGTTTCAGGAAAGGGAGGGGAACGATTTACTGCATATACGAGAGTGGTCCGATAAGTACTTAACCTACAAAAGACAAACGAAAATTTTGGAAAAGTGCTCATTTTCCATTTTAAAGCCCGCTTCCAAACGCGGCCAAAACAAAGTTATCGTCCGATTCGGTTGATATTTTTTTTTACAGTAGGCGAAAATGTACTGCATGATAGTAAATTTCTCTTGCGATAGTGGCGCTATACGGCGGCGATTCTAGGTACTATACGAGTATCAACTACACAGATTAATGGAAAAGGAAAAGGGAAAAAAGGGCGGAAAGGCGTTCGCGTTTTTCATGGATCTAAAGTCAGAGTTTGACAGAGTGGAAAGGGAAGAAGTATGGAGGATGATGGAAGATGGCGAAATTGACAAAAAGTTAAAGGACAGAATCAAGAACTATACGGCGAGAGACAAGATTGAGGGTAAGAATAGAAGGGAAGGAGTCTTAAGTGTTTTGGACATGTGAAGGACTAAGACAGGGATGCCCACTTGGCCAAAACATTATTTAATCTCTGCTTAAGAGACTACCAAGGTGGAGGGATAGTAGTGGGAAGAAGAAAATATGGTCCCTGGCATACGTAGACGACGTCGTGATCACGGCAACAGAGGCAGAACAACTAAGAAATAATAGGAGGAATGGAAAGGTATTGGAAAAGGAAAGAACAAGAAGACGAAAGAAAATGTAGAATAAGCGGAGAGGAACAAGTAGGCATAGGACACATGTTGTGGTGCGACGAAGTTTAGTAGTTCGCACGCAATCTGTGAGCTTTAAAATTAAACGGAAAATAAAATATTATTAAAGAAGAAAAAAATAGAATTACACTCAATAAACTCTACGGCAGCGGTTACAACGGTGGAACGGTAAACTCGGGCGCCACCAAGGGATACTGCAACTTTAACTAACATTAATTCGATCTCATGTTCTAAATAACAAGAGCTTTCGGACATAGCACAAATCTTCATCTTTAACTCCTAGAACCAACATAAATACTTTCGGTACGACACCATTCGTAACGCTCAACGTAAAACGCTTCTACATACCGGGTGTTCGTCTACAGAGTGGTCACGAAAGCTGGTAAACGTCAAGGCGGAAAACGGGCGCTTCGTTATAGAGATGGAAATAAGACGAAGAAGTAGGGGAGGTGCTGGAGCTTTATTTTGTTTCAATTGCAAAGTTTTGCCAAGCTGGCGTCAAATAAAGAATGATGTACCAAGACGTGTCATCAGCGAAAAACTTAGGATCATCCGTAGCTACATTACTGTTCATTTACCACGTTCAGGAGTGAAGAAAAATGTGTGGAAAATGCAGGTACAAGAATTGAAACAGACTAGCGACCACGTGGAAGAGCTTGGAGTGAACTTTACAGAAGAAGAGCAAGAAAAAGGAGGAGCCGTAGCGAATATTATACCTTGTTGAATCTGAAAAGCAACAGTGATGCTTTGTGATTTGAGAAAACTGAGAGCAATATTTAGAAATGTACCACAAGAAATTAAGCGCGGGTGATAGAATAAATGAGGTTAGAAAAAGGTTGGAGGGAATAGCCAATAGAATTACTATGGATGCGAAAAATGAAGATGATACAAGTTGTCAAATTTTACTTTCACTACCGCATTGGAAGATTAGAGATACGTGAAGATAGTTGTTTTCGGTTGGTCAAAAAATTAGTTAATTTGTGGTGGAACATATGGTAGCTGGTAGGCATCACACCACAATTGGCAGTAGAATCAACACCCTACGCTGTGCGAAACAATCATCCCGACCGTCGAATAGTGCTTTATAAGTGAGCGTGCACGCGCTAGAATCCGAAGACGAGCTGTCGTGTAGTGAGGCAACGACGAAGATGAGCTGTCCTATAGTGAGGCATTACGACTACACAACCGTAGCACAATCGAGTTTAAAAAAGAAAAAAAAATTAATTTTACTCCGTTCAGTTGGATTTTTGAAATATCATCATTTGCTATATAAGGTTTTTTTTTTAATTGTTAATGTGTGCCATTTAAATTGTGAAATGTATGGTCACTTACGATTTGTGAAATATTATATAGAGTATTCAATTCGTTTTTAGTGAAACATTACCCACAATAATTTTATATTTATACCACAAACATTACAGAGATGAACCAAGGTAGGTTCTAGTTCCAACCTCGGTTCTAACATTACGCCACATGCTATTTTTGAGATATTAGGGGTTATATAACGGGTGTCCCAAAATTAACGCAAGATTTGAATTTGCCGCCATTTGTGCGGTGAAGTGTTGGCAACCCTGAAAAAAAAGCAATTTGACAGCTAACAGTATAGGGTTATTAAAAATGGAGCGTTACACGATAGAACAACGTGTCTTCATTATTAAAGAATATTTCAAAAATAGTGAAAGCTTGGCGGCTGCAGTTCGAAAATTTCATACAAAATATGGTCGGAATAGTGTTTTAACTTCGTCAACTGTGAAGAGATTAATTGAAAAATTCATGGAGACTGGATCCGTTGGAGACCCAAACACACTGGTCGTCCAAAAACAAGCCGTTCGAATGTGAACACTATTCCGACCATATTTTGTATGAAATTTTCGAACTGCAGCCGCCAAGCTTTCACTATTTTTGAAATATTCTTTAATAATGAAGACACGTTGTTCTATCGTGTAACGCTCCATTTTTAATAACCCTATACTGTTAGCTGTCAAATTGCTTTTTTTTCAGGGTTGCCAACACTTCACCGCACAAATGGCGGCAAATTCAAATCTTGCGTTAATTTTGGGACACCCGTTAAATAGTAAAGTAAAGAATTGGTTTTAAGTAAATTGAAAGGACTCAATTGACCGAATGCAACGCAGTTGACTGAACACCATTCGCCAAAAAAATCAATTGAACGTATCGGCAATCCATGGAAGATATCGAAAATTAATTGTGCGAAGCGTCAATTTTCTAAGCTACAACCAATCGACGAAAACCAACAGAAATAGCTTATAACTTACATAATTACCTTACATACCACCAAAGAAGGTGCTAATGAGAAAAGCGACAAGAACTTTGCAGAAGAGTATTTTATTACTGTTTATTTATAAATCGGCATAGTTGATTTGTTACAGTTTAACAATTAGCATCACTTTCAGACGTTTACATTCACTCATCATTTCCCTTTACAGAAACCAAATGGTTGTGCATAATTTTCGGACTATGTCACGTCTCCCTTTTCCCGCAAACCGACGCCGAAGGGCAGGTAACGGCGGTGTACCAGTGGACCAATTTAGAATACGACTACCCAAGTGAATCGGCAAGACGACAGGCGATAAACAGCAAGGAGTTCGTTCCGGAAAATGGTTTTCCGATAGACGTCGATGTCCATTATACAAGTACCGGTTTTCGCAGCAGTTTTCGTACTCGTTAATGGCGTTTCTTGCAGAGAATAAGAATAAAATTTTTGTGACGGTGCCGCGGTTTCAAAATGGTATTCCTGCGACGCTAGGCCTTATAACTCCGCGGTCGTACAATGGAAACCCCGTTTTAGCGCCGTATCCCTCGTGGTCCTGGCATCAAAATTTAAAACGGTGTCCACGCGATCGCATCGTTTCAGTTTTTAGGGTTAAGGTATGTCAAATCAGTTTTCTATACGATATGGATTCAGCTTTTAGATTGACGAATGTCAAAGATTATGGATCATAGATGATGGACGTATGGAGGACCAACGCGTCTGTCCCCCTCAAATATTAGCTTTTGATTTAAAAACCGTAAGTACAAACGAGAAAGGACACCTTTTAAGCTTGTGGTTTAGGACCAGTTAGTGCATCGTTATGAAATACCCGGCGATCTACTTCAGTCGAATTCGATTCTAGTCAATATCGTTCCAGACGTACGTGATCCTCGGGGATCTTGCGTCGATACATTTGTTTACGTAGCCGATTGCCAGGCGATGGCTCTCATTGTTCATGACGTTCAGCGAGGTACATCATGGAGAATTATTGATAAAACCTTCTATCCTAATCCATTTTTCGGCACATACAACATTGCAGGTAAGCATCGCCTTTTTGTAAGTTGCACACTTAACCCCAGCCGTCTTATAGGTCAGTCGTTTGATATAATGGATGGTCTAATGGGCTTGGACCTGTCCCCATATAAACCAGGGCAAGATCGCATTTTATACTACCACGCCATGTCTAGCGGATCTGAGCAATGGGTTTACACGTCATATATAAGAAATCAGTCCATGTTCCTCCAGGACACGTCTCCGGCGCCCGAAATTTTTCACGTAAGGGTAACACCACCGTTTCAAAACTCCAAGTTCTATTCCAGGTTTATTCGGGCCAGCGGCAATCTCAGGTTCCGGGTATGGCAATCGACCGAAATGGTATAGCCTACTTCGGGCTGGCCTCGGACTTATCAATGAATTGCTGGAATACCGCGGTGGAATATGGGACAAACAACATTGGCGTACTTGCCCAAGACAATATCGCACTACAATTTCCCAGTAACGTTAAGGTATAAGCGCATGTCGCGTAGACTGTCCATATAAGTAGTTTTTGTGTACACCGCGGCGTTACAGGTGCTTTCTGAAACCAGATCAAAAACTAGTTATTCTGGCAGTTTAAGGGTACGCAATGACATTGAAACATTTTCCTTGTAGGTTATTACAAATCTATTGGACAAGCAAGAGTTATGGTTTATTACCATGCGTTTCCAAAGGGTGGCCACGGGCACGTTAAATTTTAGCGAAACTAACTTTAGAGTAATGGCGGGAAAGTTGGACGATCTGCTTAAGGGGTCGAAATGTCTTAGTCGACCTTCATCTAGTCACTCGCATCATTACGGAGGAGGTTATGGTTACGGAAGACATTCCAAAAGAGAAACGGGAGGAATTCGTTTTCCTTCCGAGTAGTTTAAGTTAATAAATTAATTTTTACAATTTGAGTATTAAGACACATTTCATAATTTCTCGATGTTAATGCTGTTAACGTGTGCGTGGGAACGTTTTTGTTTTAAATAATAAACATAAAAAACGTGTACTTAATTACGTCCTTCCCGGAGGTCTTAAAAATACGAGACGATGTCAAAAGTTCAAACTCTTTAAGGGCGCACCTAACAGATGTAATCTCGACTTAATCGGAGGCTGTTGTCTATGACCCATTCAACTAATTACGGTTAATTATACTTATCCAAATAGTCGGAATTAAATCTCTAAATTCGGCAGTTCCTTTTGTTCCTTGATATGTGAGGTCAAAAGGCGTAATCTGTTATCACCTTGATATTTTCCTTAAACTTCACGACCTTTCCGGTTTTAATTTATTGTAAAAAGTTATCTCCGGTCGTTTGAGATAAGAAGATTTGTTATGTAACGAAGTACCCAGTTTCCACCAATTTTGGTGACTACTCTGTAGATTAACAGACGGTATCAAGAAGCATTTAAGTTGAGCGCTTTGGTTTTTCGTATACCGTTGGAAAACAAAACTCGATTAATGGGGCAATTAACCTTAATAAGATTGATTATCTCTCCTCTTCCCTACCCAAAGAGGCCTTTTATTTTCATTACGGGCGACTCTAGAAATTAACGCACTAATTTCTACCTTATATTTCCAATTCCTACACAGAAATAAATATTTTCGTAGCGACAATCTTCTAGCGAAACGCCCAACTGCAAACGTTTCTTGATACCGGGTGTTCATCTACAGAGTGGTCACCAAAATTGGTGAAAACTGGGTGCTTCATTACATAACAAATCTTATCGCAAACGACCAGAGATAACTTTTAATAACTTTTAAACAACCACAATTGAAATGCACATACGAGGTTTGCGAGGTGTCAAGAATTAGAGGGCAAAATTTTTCAATAAATTGTATGGCTGGCGGAATTGCAAGAAAAAATCTGTACAATTGGTGGAATTGATAATTTGCCTTTGTGGGTCATTTGAAATCTATAGCGCATTGTACTTTTAATGCGTTCCGGAACCCGGGGCGACGTTAAGTCGGGCATAACATATAGTATCTTAATTCAGGTAAATTCGGGGACATGGTAAGAACACGATTAAGCACAATTCCCGTGTGTGGTTTTTTATGGACAGCCTAAAGCTTATGTACTGGGGGGGGGGGGGGGGGGGGTACAGTCAATTAAATTTAGTCTAAGAAACAATGATGAATTTTAATTAATGGACGCTGTTGGAAAAGGCGTTAATTAGCCTGTAAGAAAAATTCTAAGGCATTCAATTCTTGGCCACAGTTTTGACTTTTACGAGTCAAAATTCAAATCGCGAAAGGATTCGTTTCTCGATTACGAAATTTGGTTTCTGCGATCGATTCGAGCTATGTGAAAGTCGACATCTCCCCCTGACTGTTTTTGTTAGAAATGAGGCCTTAGATTTTTGGTATTGGATCGACCCACTCGAGCGAATAGGTGGTCACTCAACGGTAAAATCATCGAAAGCCACCAGGGACCACATCATAGGCTCTTGCAGATTATGCACTCTCGAAGTCTAGGAATATATCCGGATATGTGCAAGGGGTTTTACATAACAACATCCCAACAACAAAGCTCGGCCAACGCGATGGCCTGCACAATAAAGCCCGTCCCGGTAATCAACCTTTGTATGCTTGCGATCTACCTAATCTAACATTGGAAGTTCGAAAAAATTTCATCAAGAGGGTAAGGACTCCTTAGCAGATTCGTAAAAGAAAATGTATCCGACGGAAAGGTTCACTGCACGTATATCATCTGTAGAAAGGCATTTGTGTGAACTTATTAACACTAGAAGAGGAAGTTAGAAGCAAAAAATGGATCAACTCGTAATCAGGGAAATTATCAATATCAAAACAGGCTTCCGCAGACAAGAACGGGGCTATAATTGTTAAATGACGATTCAAACAAATATAGTAATTTCAAATCGAAAATCAATATGTAATCAAACGTTATATCAAGGAGTCGTCAAAAACAAAAATATTGAACTACTGGTCGCAACCTTTTCTAGCTCAGAAAGGGCACTTTTCTGCGTTATCTGTAACAGATAAAAACATAGACCAAAAAACAAAAGGGACAGTGAATAGCGTCGCACATACATATTGCGATAGCAATGTCTAACGTTTGACACTAATCAATCAAACATATTTGAGTTTAAATTAAGGATAATTCGGCCCCGTATTATCCCCATACAAGAAAATTCGCTTTCAGGTAAGTTTCCCCCCGAAATTTCTCCCCCGGAAAATTCGCCCCAGAAAATGTTTCCACGTGTAATTCACTTCCGCTAGAATACTCCTTCGCCAAGAACTCGCTCCAAGGAAAGTTCACATACCGGAAAAGTCGATCCTAACGGATTGATCTTAAGAATCGTTAGCGTGTCAGAAATGGTTGCGTTCAATGAAGGTTTTTTCATCTCATAATAATTGCTGTGTGAAATGGTACGCGGTCAAAATACGACCCAGCAGACGCCTAGCTAATTAACTCAAATTGCAATTATTTTCATCTCACTTTCTAAAATTCCTCTCGGGGCACGACTGGGTACCGACACAAATGAAAATCTTAACATTGACCTTAAAGACACATCATGATAAAAACAATCGAATACAAATTGAGGCTAACAAACCAACGTCTTTTTTATCACAAACACGACCCGATTATAAAACGGACAAATTTAAAAAAAACGGAACAATTCAAGGGATCTCAAGAAAAAAATAAGTACTCACAGATAAGTCAAATTAATTAACTGATCCGGGCAACATACACTTTACGTACAGCGGACAGGTTTAACTCACTTTTGTACACTTAACATGGGTAATCCAGTGACTTGTTGAATTCGGTTACCCAATACTTATATTTTTAATAACCAACCCTTAATCAAAAACATGAAACACTTTGCCCTTTTAACTGCGCAACCGCCTCTGTAAGTTTCAAACGTGGTCGGCGAAAACTCATAATAATTTAGCGCAATAATGAGATACGCTTCTTTTAATCGACCCGGAAACAGCATCACGGCGAGACATCCGCCTTAGGCTAATCAGCCACGTCACCTCCACTCATCCGTTCCATCTCATTGTTCCCAGGCGATTCTCGAAACACCGCTTCGTTATCTCGCACATGGCGTTGTTAGTAAATAAAGTCAATTAATTTGGCCGATAACGGCTGTAGAAAACATCTGACATATCTTACGTTGGAATTACGATTAACGCCCCCTTATTTATGCGTTATAAAATGTATGACGCCCACTAAGTAACGGTCTAGGACATTAGGGCGCCGTCGAAAGGGCGCGTGGACATAAGAGTGCGAGGACAAAAAGGCGCGAGACAAATGGGCGCGAGGACCAAAGGGCGCAGGACATAAAACCGCGAGGACATATGGACGCGAGACAGAATATTGCCTAAAAATATATTGTAGTTAGTTAGTTAGGGCGTTCGAAAACATATAATACGCAATGCCAAAAGTTGAGTCACACCTTTTATATGCATCACTCTTATCTTCTACTTCTGTGTTTTTAGCGTCGAGTTGTATTGAGTAGCATTTTTTATTACGAATACAACGATGAACGCCACACAAAAAAAACAAAAGATGGAAACTGTTCGTTTCAACAGGATGGTGCACCCGTGCACACGGCCCACTCTTTAATTGCGCAAGCTTTCCATAATTTGGTTATCGCCGTATCTTCTATGATATGGATTCGGAGATCTCCACGATGGACATCCTTATCTTGGATACAGTGTATATCTCGGTGTATATACCCAATTTCAATTTAATAAAATTCGCTTCATAAATCGCGGATATGCCTGAAATCTATTCTATTCACCTGAAAATCCAGTTTGCCTTTGTCGGTACCCACTTCCGATGTTCCGTTCACCCGCAAATTGAGTTTGCAATTTTACCCATCATGGGATAGATCTAGTGGAATTTCATTAAAATCGATTCATAAATGGCCATGAAATCAAAAAGGCATTGTGAATTTTGAATATATCAAGCCCAAATTTTGGAATTGCCTATCGTAAAGTGTCGGCTAGGCATATTTTGACATTCCTGCAATTCGGTGCAGAAAATGTCAAAAGGGCACTCATTTTTTTATGATGGCCAATTTTAAAAATTTGATAAAGAATCCATCTGCAAAATTTCATCGTGAAAAACGCGAGCGAGCAATTGGGAAAAAACATACCCGTCTCTTTTAAACAACTCAACGCTTATATCATATAATATAAGTAGAAGTAAAAGTAATATAAAAGGTGTGATCCCACTTTTGGCATTGCGCATTATATGTTTTTGGTATCTAGAACGCCTTGTGTAATGACTGGTGATATAAAATATCAACACATTGTAGAAAGATCCGCCCCAAAAAATTCTCGGAGTTTAGCCTCCAAATACCCGAAAAATTACACCTCCATAATATTCATATTCGCCCCAATAAATTCACCTACCAAAGATTCGCCATTGAAGGGGAAATTTTGAGCGCAAACAATTTTTAAAACCACCTGCAGTATTCTTGAACCAAAATCTTTCGCGCGGTGAATATTCCGTACGAATATTGCAGGAGGAAATCTTCTGGGGATGATTTCTTAGGGGGCGAAACTTCTGGGCACAAATCTTCCGGGATGCGTATCTTCCTGGGGACGAATTTTCCTGGAGCGAATTTACTGTACATCCTTTGTCCTCGACCGTGCATCCATTTGTCTTCGTATTTTTATTGGAAAATTCTATTGATCTGAAATTGTTCTAAAATTCTCTATCCATACTGCAATGGGTCTTGTATGCGTTCGGGTACTTTTTCAAATGAAATATTGGGAATAGCTTCATTATCTCTTAGCGCTAATTTTTCCAATTTTTCCAATATTTCTGTGACAGGGTGTCAACACCCACAAGATTAGGTAACTTCTCAATTTATTTAAAAGACCACTATCTTTCACAGAGATTTTTTTTACGAAACTGCTATTCCAAAGGACCAAAATTGAACATGATGTATCGTTCAACATTAACGTGTGGCTCGTTTGTTGCATAGACCGGCAAATTTTGGTAGGGACTAAATCAGCTGGGCGTGAAAGAGGTAAAAAGCGTTTAAAATTCAATATTTGTATTTCCTTGTCGCTCCAACGTTTAATGCAAATTACTTAATTTGTAAAGAAATGGAACCACTTTCACTACATCTTCTATGCGTTGTTGAGGTAACATCTGGATGGCAGGATGTCAATATTGTAAAATTGCTCGACTGGACGTGTGAGATACTTCTATGAAAAAATGCGAAAGTAATTTCTAGTAATTATAGTTTTTCATCTTGGTAAAAAGTGGTTGTAATATTCATGTACCTAGTTCTTACAGCTTCCTTGAGACGATAGGTACCTAGGTACTTGTAAATAGAGGTACTGCACTACGATTCCTACCAGTAACGGTCCAGATACGTTCCGATCGGTTAATTTATTCATAAGCAAATGTTGCTCGCGTGGAAAATGGAGTGGAGGTAATAAATACTTTCACACTCTTTATCTAGAACCACGCATATCTCATATGTTTAGTATATAATTAAATGTGTTAAGTACATATTGTGCGGATTTTCGCGCTTGCACGGTAAGTGATCTGCTTTTATTGTGCGATTTTAGTTACAAACTTAAATAATCAGTTAGTCTTAAAGGGTGTTCATATTTAGATTCTGTTCCAAACGACTTTTTTGTCGAGTTTAAGACAATGCCTCAGCAAATTTAATACATGTAAAAAATCGGCCCCAGCGAAAAAATTTTGAGGAAACAACTGCGCGTAGGTTTATTACAATGCATATATCTAGTCATCCATGACCGTTTTATGCGTATCTAGTTATTGGAACAGCGATGGTACCCTCGGGATAAATAATTTTATTAAGTTAAATTAATCCATGTCGTCTGCAAATAATTCCTGAACTACACATGCTTTGCACGCGTACCACATTCCCTTTTTTAGGACGCTACTCTCTACGGCACTGGTAAAATCTTTACTGTAACAGTTAACTTTTTGTAACAAAATAATTAATACCATGGATAGCTCAGTAATGAATAACTTTTCAACTACTCTTACCTTGCGGAAGGTTGCTTCTTTATTTCCACTTATAATCTCAAGATTAAAACCTGATGCTATGGTTTTATTCCCTTTTTCATGCAGGTGGAATGATTAGAAATTAGGGAAAAATAAATAACTATTTTCACATAGCCTTAAATTTTCCGAGAAATTTTATTTCGTTTTCTATTCTTATTTTTGCGAAAAAAGGTTTGAAATTTGGAGGAAACATAGCTTGTTTTATTATAAAAAAGGAGAGCCGGAAAGTTAAGCCGTTTCCAAGCTTTCACGATTTTGAAAAAAAAATCCCTTTCTTTCAGTAGGATGAAAAACCTATTTTTTTTAATCGTACAAAGCTGCGCCATGATGCAAAATTTTTGTAAGGACTTATATTTTCATAATCAAAAATAAGAAATATTATTCCCATAGAAAAATTTTGAGAAAATCGCCAAAAACTGGGAAAACAGTTTTAAAATATACATGGTTTTTGACATGATGAATAGCTTTTTTACAATTAAATTAACGTATTGGATCCGCGCTAATTAAGATTTTTCGAAATCTCTTCTCTTTAATGTTGCTAAAATATCTTCTTGTTTCCTTATCCACAACTACGTTAATTAACACATCTTTATCTCTACAATGTGTGTGTGTATTACCCCTACTATTGATTTTTTCTGTGTGACTTGCCTTATCTATTGTAAAATAGCAACAAAGGTTGAATACAATTATTATTATTATTACTTTTTTCTGCATTTTAACACAATTCTAAGAAAAATCGAATTCTTTTGCTTGCTTGCTTGGAAACAGCTCAACTTTACAAGTCCAAAAAATGGTCTCCTTTTTTATCATAAAACAAGGTACGTTTTCTTCAAATTTCAAACCCCTACGACTTTTTTTCACAAACAAAAAAACCAGTTCTCCCGTTTTTTCTCGGAAAATTTGAGTTTATGTAAAAATAGTGCAGATACAAAAGTTTATTTCTTACTTTTTCGCCTGAACTTAATACTTTTGCCACAAATTGCAAAATACCACTTTCCACCCCTTTCAACCCTGGGATTTCGCCCGCGGAAAATTTCAGCTGTTTTAATTATTTTTCCCCAATTTGGAATCATTTCACCTGCATGAAAAACCCGGTTTGAACCGGTATTTTTGTCCAAAAATATTATATAGCCTGAACTTGCCTGAAAATAATATCGTCCCAACTCCACTTATATTTTTTGTGCTTTAAATGAATGATGTAGTCGTAATTAATACCATATAAAGTATATACCCTATCTCGTGATCACGTCCATATCTAATTAATTACCTACCTAGATTTTTAAATTTTCGTATGTAATTAATCCAACACATGGTACAACATTCTACTCAAAAACAAATTTACACGCCTCTGTATACCAAATAAAATTTAACCCACACAAAAGGATGATTATTAGTAAACTTAAAATTCAATTTTATGATTAATGAGAACAAAATGTATCATTGGCTTTGGTTTGGGTTCACTTATCATTCATAAAAATGCACAAATTTGTCCACGGAATAAATTCCCGTAGATCGACCTCTTCAGGAATATTAGAATGATCTTTTATATTAAATCCCCCAAAAAATCGACTCTATGGATGTTGGAGCACAATGTCCAATACAATCGGATCTTTTGTGTCGCTAGGTAAAAATGTGGTTACTCGATGAAGGTGAATCCCGAAAGATGGTTGACGAATTTGAATCCAGAACAAACCGTTGAAATTTTATTTATTTACTAGAATATAGTTACCAATATTCCAAAATTACCCTTTTGACAGCCAACGAATGTAAATTAGTAACTTTTCATGCGTACCTATTACCTTAACAGTTCTAAGGCGCAATCAATTGCTTCAATATCTCGATAACATAAAACCGTCTTGAGTTACTAGATTAATGAGCGTTGTTGAAACACAATTGCGGTAATTTTTCGCGATTTTTTCTGATACAAGGGTATTCGTATTTTCAATTTTTTAAAAAATAAAAACCCTATCAAACAACTTTTAAAAATATATAACTTGCCATTTCAAAAAGTGTAACTGCTGCGCTTTTGTTTTGAAAAAATTAAAAAAATAACAAATGCCATGTGATGAGAAATTAAATAGGTACCAAATAACTTTTATGATTTGTTGATTTTTTACAGACTAATAATAGCTATCCAACCGTAACCTATAGTTATATCCGTAGAAAGTTCGTGAAAAACCGACCAATAATTGTTATTTACGGAGTTATCACATTTTCGCGATTTTTTAAGGTGTATTACTTATTTTTAAAAAAACTGAATACGAATATTCATAGTTTATACCGATTTTGAACGAATCATATTCTATACCTAACGTTTGATCGATGAATTTGTTGCATTAGCGACCCCAATTTTGAACAAATGGATCTTTAATAAATATATGCAAAGAAAACAGAGCATTTGGCGAGGTCTTCAATGACACTTGAGGACGTTCCAAAATATTCTTATTCAAGAAATCGAGGGGGCCAATAAATTTAATTTTCTAATGGAACGTTTGCAATGTTACAACGAAGAGTCAACATTCCCGCACGATAAACGCATTGGTTTGTTACATAATGCAATTCTTTGCGTGCATTAAAAAGTAACCTTGCGGTTTAAGTACTTTCTTTTTAATTCGAAACGAAGTGCTACTGAAATACTTAGGGCAGGTATACATCGGTCACCACTAACTCCGATTCGTTATTTTCAATTAGTTGTACTTATATACATACAGTATTGTCCTTTTTTTAAAGTATGTACTGTGTAAGCTAGGTACCTTATTTTATGCAACGGCACCTGACACGTTAGTATATAATTAATGTTTATTCAATTGTTTTGGAAAATTCTTATATAATATAATAATAATAATAATACTTTTTATTGCATTTAAAGTAATTTTTTTTATAAAAACTTATTGCAAGGTTTAGCGGTGTACCATTCTTGGTAGACTATGGTACCTAGATTTTGGCCATACCAGGGTTGTTAAAAACAGCAATAGCATTTCTACCTTTCAGATAAGTAGTTGCATAAGCAATTTATATGTTAAATTCGTTCATTATGCGGATATAATACTCGATATAGTTTCCTTTCATTTTTTAAACATGCGATCATAAGAAAAAAAAAGTTTGTCAATTCTAACTAATTCGCCACTCACGCCTGAGCTGTTGCACAACTTGCTCTTGAAAGTATTACTGCCCTATTCAGAACTTAATTACTAAGATCATTCTACTTTCAGATCGAATAGGCATGTAGCAGTAGTTTTAGTACCGGAATAGAAATGGCAGTCGCGCATTCCTGGTTTCAAAGCTGGCAACCACCAACAGGGCTCATAACCGACACTCGACACATACACACCATTCACCCCCAACCACATGGTAATCGTCAACGCGCGAATTACCACCATGGTAAGTTTTTGGCGATTTCATTTATCAACCCAAAATCGTTTAAGGTGTGTTAATAATCGATTCGACCTACATAGAAAAAAATACAATTTCATTAGAATTAATGAGCTCGACTCAGACGACGGATTCAATTAAGTAAACTGATTTGGCAACGATTAAAATGCATGCTCGATTGGCTAATGAATAATTTAAAACATGTTTGAGCCAATTCAGTACAAGACTGTAACATTATATGCAAATTATAGTTGATTTTATTTTATACTGGAAAAAGATAGTGACCAAGTACCTAAAACTTTAGCTGTTAAAGTATTTCAATTGTTTCTTTTTGTAATTAAAGATGAGTTCATTTAAAACTCCTGGTCATGGTCCTGTGGCTAGTATAGATACCACCCGCACACCTGCGCATGAGCGATTCTGCCCTTTGATAACTATGAATGCGTACCAAATTTGGTTCCAATCGGTTCAGCCGTTTAGCCGGAAATGCGCGTACAGACGAACCGACAGACCGACATCATCGCGATTTTGTTTGATTCGAGTTCCTAGTGCTCCAAAACGTATATTTCCGTTAAAAAAATGGGGGGTCTTTTTTTACACCAATGCAATAACCTCCCTTACTAACGTGCGGGTGGTTAAAAAACAGTTGTCTCGGTTAATCATATAAATCTTGGGATTCGCGGGTAGTGTATGAATAGAAGATCTAACATTTAGTTATCAAAACAAAATGAACATGCGCAAACTAACTCATACTTGAGAAATTGCCACACGGTATATAATGACGGATATCAAATAAAGCCGAGCCTGCAGTCTGCAGCGGTTTATTACAAGCAACTTTTCCACGTTTTGGCATTTTAGCAAACACAGCACTTTGAAAAACCGTCAGAAAACGTACCTATGCCTCATTCTACTATCACTGTATGGATCTTTTAATTTTACCAAGCTAATTGTTGACTCTTGACCAGTGAAGGTTCAGTACCCTTTTTTTACCGCTCGCAAGATAGTAAGGGAGGTATTGCAACGGGGTAAAAAAATCACTTTTTTCTACAACTGTCAAAAAAACCTGTCATTTTCTGACGAATTTCGAAACGCGAAGTACTAGATTTTTAAACGGTTAATTAATAAGTAAGGTTGCTCTTGACAACGTGCGCGAAATCGTCAACAGTGAAAAAAAGTATTTCGCGCACGTGACAAAGTTGAACTTAAACAGCAAATTTAATTAACAATCGGTTCAGTTGTAGAAAAAATATTGTATATAACGCTAGCGCGAAGTTTTTCGCGCATTTGACTGATATTTTGACTCGGCTTCGCCTCTTCAAAATACCTTCAGTCTCAATGCGCGAAATTGAACTTCTCGCTCTTGTTATATAAATAACTATTTTCACGGAAATTGTCTGTAGGTCTGCCTGTACTCCCATTTTTGGCTGAACCAATTGGAAGTGACTCAGTTGTAGAGGAGATTCGAACAGCAGGTAGATTGCCTAAATAAACTTGATTATAAGGAGGATTGTAACGGGTGATCAAATACGAAGTACTTTTTCCAACAGGGATTTTAAAACACTTTAATCAAGTGTTTTTTGTTCATTATTAGTTGACATTTCACCATGAATAGACTTACATTAGAACATTCCAAAATTAATGTTTTTCGTGCTCTGCATCCATTTTATGGTGCTCATAATCGTCCAACTGAACGCACAATGAAAAAATTGTTGGCAAAAATTCAAGATATTGATGTAGCCGACTTATGGTTTCAACAAGATGGTGCGCCGTGCCATACAGCACATGAAACCATCGATTTATTGAAAGAAACTTTTGATGAGAACGCCATATCAAGAAATGGAGCACTGAATTGGCCACCAAGATTATGTGATCAAACGCCGTTAGATTACTTTTTATGTGGTTATCTCAAATCACTTGTTTATGCCGATAAACCACAAACTATTTCTGCATTAGAAGCGAACATAACACGTGTAATTAATGAAATTTCGGCCGAAATGCTCGAAAGAGCGCTTCAAAACTGGACCCATAGAATGGACCATGTACGAGTCAGTCACATTTAAAACAAATTATTTTTAAACATTAAATGTCATGAACCGAACTTACGTATCAAATACAATTTTTGATTATTAAATTTAAAAAAATCTGCATGGACCGGGAGTCGAACTTAACCCGCCTGCGAGGTAGCTGCAACGACGGCGACGACTAGCCTCAGAGAACTAATGACAGAAACCGTCAAATCAACTGTTTTCAGTCTTACCAGCTGTCAAATTGAAAAGAATCAAATTAAAAAGTGATAGTATAGGTTATTTTGCAACAAATCTTTAACATAAGTTCTCAAACGACATTCCCTAATATATAAGTTTTCAAAGGATTTAAAATGTGCACATTGTCATTATACCACGGACTACTGTACCCGGCACGTAAGAAGGCGAAAGATCACGTAACCCCGCTATTCATATTTTATTGATTGCACATATTGGTGCGCCACAGAGCCAGTTGGATGCTTCTGCAGACTCTAATTAGTCATCTGCGCATAGTTCGCTGTAGCCTTTTTGGGTGTCGGTACCAGTACCAAGCAAAATTAAGTGCTTAAGTTTACTCACAATACTTTCAAATATTTAAAATTTGCATTAAATTAAATAAAAATGAATGTCTGTCTGTCTGTCACTTATGCGTGTCTAAACCGTCCATCCGATTGCGATGAAACTTTAAGGAATAGTTGGACGTATGCCCACAGAGGTTTTTGAGTAAAACACTATCCTAAATTCCCACGCAAACGGGAACAGAAAAAGCAGGATTTTTTGTTTTACAGTAGGAAAGAGACTTGATATTTAGAACGCAAAAATATTGCACAAACATTGCACAGAAATTTCACGCATCGCACATGCATTGCGCATATTGCACATGCATTGCACACAGTTTTATTATTTGAAATTTCTATTATTTAACCAAGATCGTCCTGAAACCTTCATTTTCATGCCTACTTTCTGTCAGAAAATTTGAGATTCCATGACAGAGGCAAAGCAAACTACGTTTCCTGTCGCTTGTCACTTTACTGGCCGCACCTGTCACTTGCCCGGCCGCACCTGTCACTTGCCCGGCCGCACCGTCACTTTACCGGCCGCATTTGTGACATTTCTAATGTCTATAATGGCTCCTGTCACCACTGACAGATTGACTTTTATATACAAATAAAAAATACAAATACAGTAAAATGACATTACTTGACTCGGAAATTAAAGTACTCGGCCCCAAAGAGCCTGGCACTTCAATATTTCCTCGCCAGTCATGTGTCATTTTCCCGACTTTTATGTAAATAACTATTAATTTGTTTTGTACTTTTAATACTGTATTTATCATCCATATTAAATGTTATAATAAATATTTTGAAAATTTTAAATTTAAAAATTCAGACCTTAGTGATTACTTAAGTCAACTGGACGGGAGCAATGGAGACATATTTAAGCTGGACTGTGGTGCTAAGGGTCCCTGGTTCGAATCCTGGTTCGGGCATGGATATTTGTAAATGTATAGTGGGTTGGGTTGGTAGAGCAGCCTTGGCTGAAACCCCGCCCACTCAAAAATAAAGGGAAAATAAAATAAATAAATAAAAACATATCGCCAGTAATTTGAATGCAACAGACTTGCCTTCAAGAGGATACGCCTCTTATTGGATTCAAATGGTGGGAAGGTCCTGAGTGATTGTACCAACCTTTTACTGGTTGGTGAGTCTCTGTTTTCAGAGAAGAAGAAATTGAAGTTGAAAGAAAAAATCAATTATTCAACTTTGAGATAAGCTCAGAAAGTCGGATTATCGTGGAACCGTCATCTTAACGAAGGACTCTTGCGATCTACGGTTGGATGTTACGATTTGTAAAACCAGAGAAAGAAGGATTCGCTTGCGTGGAAACCCGATTTTGGTGTAGGGAGGGCAAGCGGGATTTCATCTCCCCCATCTTGATACCAAAAACTCCAAAAACCCGCTTGTCACTTGATTCGTAAAAAGCTGAGAAAAAAGTATTGTTGGAGGTCAGTCAAAAGTATTGCTGAACTGCAAGAGATACCTTCGTCACAGTACTAAACCACTAAAAGTAGATCCACGATATCGGATGGAGAATTGAGGGCCCATTTACCATCACTGGAGTGAATCTTGCAGGGCCCATTTATTTGGAGGAAGGAAAGGCAGTCTGTCTACGGAAGCATTTATCTCTACCTATTACACCTCTATCCGTTCCGAATAAGGGAGCCTTTGCATTGCATTGGAACCTACTCCCACACAATCGCGTTCAAGAATCTTGAATTTCTTTGAAAGTCTGTGCATTTGGGCAAAAGTCGGTGAGAATGTCACTAGTTGCATTCCAATGTCTGGATGTCTTAGTGTTAAATGGAAGCCCCCATGAAAAATTTTGATTTCTGTCAAAAAATACTACAAACTTTTGTGGTTAGTGCACAAATCAGCACACGAAGAACCGAATATTTGGCGGCTTTCCAAAGAGCTACAAAATAACCCCGTTTTATACATGGTTAGCGCTGGTAACAGTAATCTAACATAAAATAAAGAGAACAACAGTTTTTATTTGCACGACTCGGCCCTAATATCCATTGGTTTTAACCGTAGGAACGTACAAATCCTTCTTAGAGCGTTCGCCAGCACGATATTGGCGGTGTCTTTCCATTCGCATGGCTATCACTCTCTGATTACGGATGTTCCTTCCGGCGCACTCCCGAAAATCCTGCATAATATCAAGACACTTTCTTCGTCCTTTATCCACACCGTAAGCTTCCAGACAATCTATTAATTTTAGTTCCAAATCCGCACAAACACCGTAAAATTGGTGGTCAATAAGGGAACAAGTTAGATCTGTAAATGGCGAACGCAAAAATGGAGAAAGAGACATCCTTCTGAAACAAAAACTAATTTACGTATACTGATGAAGGGTCACAATCCCCATCAATCAAAAGAGCACCACTTCCGCCACAAGTTAAAACGAATTATACTTACAGAAGAGTGACTGTCAAACTTTTGCTGGTTTCAGTTCACTTCGCAATTGTTTTTGGTATCAGGTCACTATGATTCATTGA
The DNA here is from genome assembly GCF_008802855.1 of Photinus pyralis. Taxonomy (NCBI): domain Eukaryota; kingdom Metazoa; phylum Arthropoda; class Insecta; order Coleoptera; family Lampyridae; genus Photinus; species Photinus pyralis. The sequence continues at coordinate 16,059,113 of NW_022170819.1, forward strand.
ATGATCACCTATCGATTAGGGACTTTCCACCACACTTTTAGTAGATTAACACTATATCCATCTTCTGTTTCAGGTTCTTCTCCCAACATTATAGGATTCCTTCCATACCTAGCGTCGCTTGGTGTAATGTCACCAGGCTTAAAAGACGATTCGCACGTAAATTACAAGGCGCCGACAGAACCAAACCTCCTGGAATCAACAGGACCTCTAAAGACCCGCTACCTATGGAAACAGGTCGATTTCGCCTATCCATCTGAGGAAGACAGGCAGAATGCGATTGAAAGTGGCGAATTTGTACAAAAAAATAATCTCCCGCTAGGTATTGAGATTGATAAGGATCGAATATTTGTATCGTTTCCGAAATGGAAAGATGGAACGCCGTGCACCCTCGCCACAATACCAAAATCCTCGAACGAAATATCGCCCCCATTTGAACCGTACCCGAACTGGGATTGGCACAACAAAGGTAAGAGGCTCACCACCGACCACTACTAATTGGCAATTACAGGCACGTGCGAGGGGTTGGTCTCAGTCTACCGGATGCAAATTGATCAATGCAATCGTCTGTGGGTTTTGGACTCGGGCCAGATTAACGTGATCGTTAAGCCGGAGCAGGCGTGCCGTCCCAAGATTGTGATTTTCGATCTGGCGACCGACAATCTGATTTTGCGCTACGAACTGCCGGACGAGTTCATTAAGCAGGACGGTCTCTTCTCCAATCTCGCGGTTGACATTCAAAAGAATCGGTGCGATGACGCCTACGCGTACGCCGTCGACGTCTGGCGGTACGGTCTGGTCGTGTTCAGCTTGAAAGAGCGGAGAAGTTGGCGTCTGACGGATCACCTCTTCTATCCGGATCCTCTAGCGGCCGCCTACGAGTTGCACGGGCTGAAATTCGAGTGGACCGATGGAATTTTTTCTTTGGCGCTCAGCCCCGATCTGTTCGACAAGGAAGACCGTCTGCTCTATTTTCATCCATTGTCGAGCTTTCGAGAGTTTTATGTTAAAACATCGTCGATTAAGAACGAAACCGAGTTCAACACCTTAAAACGGCAGGTGAGGACAATCGGAGAGAGTCGAGGGAAGGATGGCCATGCTTCATCTTCTGTCATAGATAGGAATGGGGTTATGTTATTCAGTTTGGTGAGTAAGGACTCTATCGCATGTTGGGACTTGAGGAAGCCTTACCGACGGAGGAATTTAGCAACCGTTGCTAAGAGCAATATTACCTTGGTATTCCCAAATGATTTGAAGCTTGATAAGGAGCATAAGCAAAGCGTGTGGGTACTCTCTAATCGTTTGCCATTCTTTTTGTATAGTAATTTAGGTGAAAATGATTATAACTTTAGGATAATGTCAGCGTTGGTCAATGAGGCGATAAGGGACACTATTTGTGACCCCAGTGTTGTTTATGAAGATACCTATAGCTCAGACCGTGATCATTCCAACTGTTACTAAGCGTTCAGGCAAGGTTGTCTGTGTATGTGCGGTCAACCAATTGTACATATGTATGTAATTATATTATTTAACTGTGCAATAAAAATTGAAATCGCAATATACAATCGTATATTAAATTCACGATATTATATTATCCTCACGGTATTCTATTATCCATTTTGAAATACATTGGTTTTGATGATACCTCAATTAATATGATGGCGAATTACTTAACTAATAGATTGCAATATGTAAAGACGGTTAATGGAATATCTGAGTCAAAATTGATAACTAGAGGCGTCCCGCAAGGGTCCATTCTGGGACCCCCTCCTATTTAACGTCTACACCATAGCATTTCATACACAAATAAATCACAGCAAAATTTGTATGTATGCCGAATGCCGATGACACTCAATTATATTTGTCTTTCGATATTAGTCATTATAAGGAGGCACTTGAAAAGTTTAATGTTGATTTACTGAATATCTCAAACATAATAAGCAACCATAAACTTACGATCAATGCCAGTAAATCAGCTGCGATAATGTTTGGCAAATCAAGTGATTGTGATTACTTAAAAAGTTATATCCGTCTGACTATTAATAACACTCCAATTCCATTAAAATCTGAGGTTATTAACTTGGGATTAATAATGGATAACAGTTTCAGGTTTACAGCTCAAATTAATAAATATGTGAGGAGAGCGTATGCCAACCTTAAATTAATATATCCCCATCGTCACTATTTATCACAGAAAACTAAAACTATTCTCTGTAGATCCCTTGTACTCTCACAGTTTTCGTACTGTTGTGAACTATATCACTCTTGTATTACGCAAGACGATTCTCATAGAATTCAACGGGTGCAAAATTCTTGTTTGCGTCTAATTTATGGAATACGCAAATTCGATCGGATCTCTCACAAGCTTTCGGATGTTGGTTGGTTGAATATGGAAAACCAGAGATTATTACAAACTATGTGCTTATATTTAAGTTTTTTTTTTACTCTGATATCTATTTTTTTTTTCTATTATGTCTACTTCTCTAACTGAGGTTCAGTGGAAGAACAAAGATTTTTGAACTGCGCCTCAAGATTGTCTTTTCCTTTGTTTGTTTGTTTTTTTTATATATATTTTTATTAGCAATCAGAATTGACATTCTATGGGCTAATATGATAACATGGGACCTTGAAGCTAGACAGTCCTGGATGGCGGGATGGGAACTCTTCCAGCGAGGAATTCACCTACTTCTTATTTGAGATCAATTGGCCAACGTCGTTGTAGTCTTCGGATGTCGTGTTGTAGTAAAAGTGGTTGTGTTAGTGGGTTGGCATGTGCTTCTAGCCGGGTATGATGACTTGCACTACGCTCTTGTGTGATAGTCGAAACGAAAGGGATAAAGAGATCGTCGTGTAACATTTTGTTGGTTACGTACCAAGGTGCGTCAGTAATAGCTCGAAGAATTTTGGACTGAGAGCGTTGAATAATTGCAGTATTTGATTTGCTGGCACATCCCCATAACTCTATACCATAATTATTATTTTCTTATAAACCAAGATTTTGTTTTCTAGGGACAATCGAGATTTTCTTCCTATCAACCAGTTTAGATTATTTAGTCGTAGGTCGATTTGTTTTTTCTTTTTAGCGCATTTCCACAAAAATAAAAAAAAATGCGCTATTGTGGCCACTTTGTCCGTCCGTCCGTCCGTCCGTCCGTTAACTTTGCGACGCTACTAGTTTTTTATCTTAAGAGCTATTGTTCTACTTTTTTCGCTATTTGGTTCGTTATGGTGTCGAGTCTTGTACCAAGGAAGGAATTTTTTCTTTACCGCTTACAAAAAAAGTTATTGTAAAAAAAACAAAAAACCGTTTTTTACATGTTCCATAATTTTACACTTTTGCCGTTTATTTACGATCCTAGAGACCGTTTATAATTTTGCATTGCTATCTGTCGCCTGCCGGTTGGTCTCTCCGTCTGTTCCTTTGTCTGTCTGTCCATCTATCTGTCCATGTGAACGATAACTTTGTTTAGAAATGTTCGATCGCTTTTACATCTCCGTTAGTTATGAACTGAATTGCATGAAATTCAATATGGGTATAGCTTTAACCATATAATACGCAATGCCAAAAGTTGAATCGAATCGATTCAAAATTCACAGTGCCCTTTTCGCATCTCGACCATTTATAAACCGAATTGCAAACTGTTTTACTTATAAAAGTATTTGAATGAAATTTGATACATAGGCACTTCGAATAAAGGAAAATCAAACGCCAATTTCAAAATTTGGTTTTGCGCATGCGCAGTGCCAACTTTTTATTTATGGAAGAATTTAAACGAAATTTGATACATAGGCACTTGGGATAAAGGAAAATCAAACGCCAATTTCAAAATTTGGTTTTGCGCATGCGCAGTGCCAACTTTTTTATTTATGAAAGAATTTAAATGAAATGTGATACATAGGCACTTGGAATAAAGGAAAATCTAGCGCCAGTTTCAAAATTTTATTTTGCGCATGCGCCGTGCCAACTTTTTTATCTATGGAACTATTTAAGTGAAATTTGATACGCTTGGAACAAAGGAAAATCTAACATTAGTTTTAAAATTTAGGTTTGCGCATGCGCAGTTCCAACTTTCTTATTTAGAAAAGCATTGAAATAAAATTCTTCTCATAAACTGAAATTGAAGTAGCACGTCAAAAATGGATTGCCCATGTGCAACGCTATCTTTCATATTTGTGGGCGGATTTTTACGATTTTAACAGAAGTTGCATCTTACAAATGGGAAATGAATGCAAGTGGAAATGCGCTTTATGTAAATCGTTTACGATTACTTTTTAACTTGTTTAAGATGTGTATCTTCCAGGTATGTTTTTCGTCGAGGTGTAGACCTAGGTAACGTGCTGATGGAGATGCAGGTATAATTGAATTGTTGACAGTAACTGGTGGACAGCGGCCCTTTTTAAGTGTAAATGTTACCTGAGTTGACTTACTTTCATTAATTTTGATGTTCCATTTGTTAGTCCAATCTTGTATAAGGTTTAGGTGACTTTGCACATAAGAAGATGCTATTGTTGGATCTTCATGACTTGCAAGAATGATTGTGTCATCCGCGAAAGTACCGATTGTAGTATTGGGTGTAGTAGGTATATCAGATGTGTGTAGTAGATAAAGCAAAGGGCCCACCACAGTACACACTGCCCTGCGGTACCCCAGCCTGGATTGGATAAGTGTTCGAGTATTCTCCATTTACTTTAGTCCGGAATTGTCGATCAGTCAAGTAAGATTTAAGGAGTAGAAAGTAGGATGGGAGGATTTGCTTAACTTTGTAGAGAAGACCAGTGTGCCACACCTTATCAAACGCCTGGCTTATATCAAGAAGTACAGATGTGCAATATTTTTTGTTTTCCAGGGATGTGTTTATTGTTTGTACGACGCGATGGCACTGTTGAACTGTCGAATGAGATTGTCGAAATCCAAACTGATGATCTGGGATAACATTTAGGAGGGGACTAATTCGATGGAGTAGGAGTTTTTCTAGGAGCTTGGAGATAGTAGATAACAGACTTATTGGTCTGTAGGAGGAGACTTGATGTGGATTTTTACCAGGTTTGGCTATTAGAATTACTTCAGCAGCCTTAAGCTGAAGGGGCCAATAGTGCAAACGGAGGATTCCATTAAATATATATGTTAGGAGTCCAATTCCTTTTCTAGGGATTTCTTTTAGCATTTTCGGTGTGATGTGATCAGGCCCAGATTTTCTGGTATTTAGAAGAGCGATTGCTTTTTTTATTTCGTGGGGAGTTATTAGTTTTATGTGACCGGTATTTTCCACAAGACTTTGTAAATTGGCAATCATTTCTTGTGTTGGTACAGCATCTTCAAGGCTAAATACTTCAGCCAGGTGTTGTGCAAACAGATCGACCTTGTCCTTACTACTTCTAGCCCAGTCTCCAGGAATGGGGGTATCTTTTCGGATTGGATAGTTTCTTTGTATTGGTTTTGTGGAAGCTTTTATAGGTTTCCATATTGAATTGTCATAACGGTTAAGATTAGCGATATAATCTTGGAATGACTTGTTTTGCGTTTCTTTTATTTTAGCTTTGAGTTTGTTGTTCAGTTGATTGAATGTAGTTTTGTCTGCTGGTGAATGATACCGATGCCATCTTGCTCTGGCTTTCCTTTTCTCTCTAATCAGTTTTTTGATTTCGAATGAAATGTTGAGAGATCTTCCTTGGGTTTTCAATTTTGGTGTAGCATGACTTGCTGCTTCTTGAATCAGTGAAATTAGCGTATTTGTAGCTTCTTCTAGCTCTGGAGGATTCTTGAGTGACACTTTTAGGTTTACAGTTGCATTAATTTTGTTTTTATAGGCTTCCCAGTCGGTTCTTGAGTTGTGCAGTCTGGGTATTTTTTTTAACATTTATTACCGTTGTGGCAATTGTTGCGATTACAGGCGTGTGATCCGATGACAGGTCGTAATTCGATTCTATATCCATATATGAGCTGGAAATCCAGCATATCTGGTATTTTCTTAGGATCTGACGGCCAGTAGGTTGGGGTGCCGGTGGATAGGAATGAATACTTTTTCTCTTGTAGTGCTTTGGACATTTCTCTTCCCTTTGTAGTAGTGAGACGTGATCCCCATAAAGTGTGTTTAGAATTGTAATCACCTCCGGCTATAAATTTGGACCCAAGAGTTGAGAAGAAGTCAGTAAAGTCTTCCTTTTTCAGTATGTGCCGAGGTGGGCAGTATACCGCTGAGATTGTCAAATTGTATGGCAAGGTTGAGACCTTAATCGATGTGGCTTGTAGGTGGTTCTTAACATATCCCGGAAGTTCATAATGTCCAACTGTCTCCTTTATTAATATTCCACTACCCGCATGGGCTGTGTTGTCGGGATGATTGGTGTGGTAAAATGTGTAGTTTGGTATCTTAAGGTATGATTTGTCTGTAAAGTGGGTTTCACTAATCAGGAGTATGTCTATTAGGTGCTGGTGGAGAAAGATTTTAACTTCTTCTTTATGTTGGATTATGCCATTAGAGTTCCATAGAGCTATTCTGAGTGCTTTAGCCATTATTTCTTCCCTACAAGCATTGTCAGCATGTTCAAAACCATGCTATTTTGCTGGATGAGTTGTTGGAACATAATTTTGAATTCTTCTAGGAATTTACCCAATATTAAGTTTATGTTTGCCGTGCTATCGTTGTTCGGAGCTTGGGGTGCATTATTTGTATTATTGTTGAGTGCATTGGCGTAGCTAGTTTTTGGACGTGTTGAATAAGAAGATGTTGGTAAAGAGTTTACCTTTACTGGTGATGGTAGATGGTTAGTAGTATTCGTATTGACGCGAGTATTTTGATATAGTCGATGATAGTATTCACATCCTTTATAGTTTGCTGGGTGGGCACCTCCGCACAGAGCGCACGTAGCTGGAGTGTCTTTGCTTTTTCCGCAAGTTGCAGTGCTATGAGAACCTCCGCATTTTACACACACGAATGGACGGTTGCAATACGTTTTTGAATGGCCATACAACTGACACCTCGTGCACTGTATGATGTTGTTATTTCTTCTGGGTGGTTCGATTTGGACAACATTATTTAGTAGGTGGCGTATTTTATAAATGTCTTTGTTGTTATCCGCTGGTTCAAATATCTATTCTGTGTATCTTTCATATTTTGCATGGCAGGAAACGACAATAAAGACCTTTATTATTATTATTATTATTATTATAAGCAGAATTTACACACAGTATTGTGCCGTAGGCGATTTTAGCGCATGTGCCGAAGTCCCTCGGTTTAATAATGAGGACCTACTCTCACAAATTCCGTAAGATAACGAGGTACTCTCGGGGAAAAACGTCAAAAACTCCTTCGGAGGCGAGTTCAAAATGTTCCTACTCAAAGTGGAGACTTGACAACCAAAGTCGCTTAACACAACCTTGTTATTAACCGAAGGTTTACTTGCTCCATTAGAAACTTCGAAATAAAAGGCGGGGGTGGTTCGAAGGTTTGGAGTCGGTAGTGGAATTGGCGATCTTGTTTCCAGTTTTGAGTCATCAGATATCGGATTTGTTTCTACACTCTTGTCTGCAAGCGAAGTTGTGCTATAATTTACAACCGCGCAAATTTGGGTTTCCGAGTCGTTTGAGAATGTAGACTCCAAAGTGGACGCTGATCCACACGCGTTTTCATCATTTGAAACGGTGTCTTGGGCCGAACTGCTCGGGTTAGAAAGAGCAGACAAAAACGTGTCATCATCTGAAGAAACTTTGGGGATACCAGTTTCGGAAAGTATTCGTTTGAATTCTTCATTTTGGTGTATTTTTGCGATGTAAATATCCTCATCGGTAAGGCCGAAAGTTTGCATTACGGTTTGTTTAATAGTCTTGTTCGAGACGAGCCTATGGGACCGCTCGAACATGTTGTTCCACTCATTTTCCTCTACTGTGCTTGCGATCGATTGCAAAAGCGAGTCGATTGATTTCGCCTGTTTGGGGCCCTTCTTCTCTCTGACGCGTTGCATCAAATTTTCGAAGGTGGACACGCACTTCAAATGTCTGAAATAAATCGTGAACGTTCGATTATGCCGAAATAAGGTAGTTACATCTCTTCCTCGATGCACGACTCGTAGAAAACCTCTGGATAACCTTTCATTAATCTAGCCTTCCTCCGCCGTACCACAACCTCCTTCTCCTTAGCCATTTGGTCTGTACTTGTGTCAATCTGTTGATCTTTGTACAAGCTAAAATTTTGGCGGTAAGTGTTAGTAGAAGCGAGAAAGTCAGAGCTGGCACCTTTGGACGCTGGACCACAGATAAACGAAGAAGGCGCTGCTACTCATCTGGGTTAATATAAAGATGCAGCAAGCCCATATTTGTAAATCAGTTACAATGCAGGTGTAAACGGCCACAATCAATGAGAGGATGCTTGGCACCACATTCTTGAAGAAACCGGTCACTAGCCATGGTACTAGGAATAGCGGCCGATCACTCTGTTGAAGGCATTCATAATCAGTACCGTAAAGCAGATCTGGAGTGCTTAAGAAAGTACTGTTAAATCAAATATGGTATCACGTACTAACAACATCGCATATAAGGTACCTACAGTTTCTCCTGGAAGAATTTTTATGGCATCGTTACCATGTAAATGGAAACTAACGCATTAAGACCCGTTATACCACTTCTTAAGTGTAATTAAAACTAAACACTTACGAGTAGGGCGGCCCAAAATATGACGCACGAGAGTGCCAGGTAAAAAGGCGTTGTAAATGACCGCAAAACAACAAGCGTCCACAGTATGTACTTTATGCACGTCTCGATTTCTTCCGGAAAGGACCCAAAGCGAAATCGCGCGTCCCATATGCGATTCAAGTTTACTGTAAATTCTAAATTGTACATGTCATACATGGCGTGGCAAATCACGATCGAGACAAGAAGAGCCACTTCGTGCGATTTAGATAGACCGAGGAAACGTAGCAAGAAAGGCATCGTTCAATATGGAGAGCGCGCTAACCGAAAATTCAATACAAAATTTTGACTTTTGTGTCATCGAGACATTTTTTAAATGTCGATTTTCAACAATTTAATACAAAAATCCAAATGTAAATTGATTTTACATACACAAATCTCCAAAATCGTTTTACTGCGGTGGAAATTCTTTTAACCGCTATCAAAACGCGCTTAATAAGTCAATTTTCAAAAAATAAAATGCGCTTTACGGGCGTTTTTTACGTCCGTTCGACCGTGTGGTCGTTGATGTTTCAAGAAATGTTTTTTTTTGCTAATCACTTCGAGATGATTCCCAAATTTCCGCAAAATTTTAATTGCTCAGCAATTTCGTCGGGAAAACGGCAAAACACGTTGACATGATGCACAAGAATTACATTTTCTGGTGTTCCTATCATAGTCCATTTTTTCATTAAGTTGGTATTGAGCAAAATCTTTATTTATTCGCCAATAACTTTGATCTTTGACTGTGATATTTTATTATTGTACATTTATTAGTTATTGCCATATTTATTGTTATTATATTTATTTAGTGTATTTATGTGATGTTAGATTTTAGTAGTTTATGATATACATTTTATCTTGTTATTACTGTTCCCACCCTGGTTACTACACAATGTAATTGACGAGTCCTATTATATCCAATAAGCGATCAATCGGACTAATAAATAAATTATGATTTAATTATGATTATATGGAGCATGAGAACAGCCATGAAAAAATTGTATCGTATCAAGAACGAGTTAAGGAAGCATTTTGGAAAGGAAGATATCCATTAAGATATCGAGGAACGAAAGATTGTAAATATTCAAGCAGCCATATTAAAGGAGTGCAAGGAAAACATTCGATGTAAAAGGAGGAGGAGGGTGTGATATGTAGATAGGAGAATCATAGTATAGAAGAAAAGAACTGGGAGAAAATAAGGAACAGAATGCCGAGTGAATACATATGCAAGAACCAATTTGTGAAGATGCATAACAGAAAAGGAAGAGCAAAAGAATGCATATTAACAGGAGTAAAAAAGAGATAAGCGAATGGGGAAAGGAAATGGAAGAGGAAGAAATCACACAGGAAAGACGAGTAGATGTAGAGGGGAAGGAAATGAAAGTGATAACTATACATATATAATCACGCAGAATGGAAGATTTTTAAACAATAAAATAGATGAAAGGGAGGAGAAAAATATTGGAAGCTGATTTGAATGCCAGAATAGGGAATAAAGGAAAATGGGTAGACATAGGAAGAAGAACATAAGATAGAAAGTAAAGAGATCAAAAATGCAACAAAGAGGGAGAACTGTTACTGAAATTATCAGAAACAAGTTGTAAATCAGCATATGAATGATTAAAGCGCATTTTTGGTAATGCAGGTCAGTAGTTTATTAGCGAAGTTTAAAATTATCGATCTCACGAGTAATTTTCGCTGCGTTAAATAATTAATTTTATTTAATTTCAATTGACGGTACGTCTTCATTTTGTAAAACAAATCACAAAGTAAATAATAAGTTTTTATACTGGTAGCGCTACCTAACGGTAAAATTATAGCACCTCCGAAACCCATATCGAAATTATTTTCTTCAATTATCGATCTCACGAGTAATCTAACTCAAAATAGACTAGTGCCTGCACATCTACACTATAGCAGAAAGCTTTTAGTGAAAATTTCTAAAAAAAATTCTCTAGCTATTGTAGTTATGGAGATCTCACGCGGACAGCCGGCCTGCCAGCAATAACGAATATAATAGCGTATTTTTTTTCAAAAATGCGCTAAAAAGATGATGGAGAGGTCGGTAATACTGGAAGAAATAGAACAATAATTTAAGGTAAGAACGGGAATAGAAGCGGATAACCAACCGATGGAAATGAGTCTAAAAAGGAAGACAAAAAGATCAAGAAATGGAAAGATACAAAGAGACAGTTATAAAGAAGAGACACTGTGGAGGCTTGCGACGAACTGCGGTAGGAAGTCCGCGCACAAATTGCATTAAAATTAAACAATATAGCGGAATCAAAATTAAAATTTAATTAAAAGAAAAATAAATGATTGTAATTCAATCACACCAGTGGGCGAAAAGTAGCGGCAGTCGGTGGAAAGGAGGAACCTTGCTGCTGGCGAAGGATCTAAGAACATCAACGTCACACGGACAAGCATTAGCGGTAGCTACGGGAAATCAAATGTGGAAAAATCAAAGCAATTCCCCCTACCCCCCGCCCTTATAATTAACGGAAAGGAAAGTATCAAACGCTGACCTTTAAAATTTAACGGGGCAGAAAAAAATTTCAATGTACGCGACCGGTAAAGATGCAGAATGGCGAAAGAGCGATGATTTAAATACGCTACGGGTGCCAAAGTGAACGCGAAAAATTACGGTACGAACGTAACTTGCGGAGATGCAAATCTCAATAAGATCTCCACTAAACAACGGCTTGACCTTATATAAAATTCGGCCATTTCATAGAGGGAACGCCGGAACGTCCAAAAATTAAAACTTGTTTAATTAATTGTGCGGCCTGCTGACGTCCTAAAAATCTCATAAGTGGTCTTAAAATTCAGATTAATTAAGAGCGCGCCTTTTCGGACCATTTATATCCTAACCGGATGCTGTTTGCTGCAACTCATTTAATTAGCAACGGTTAATTGTACTAATCAAAATTTCCAAACTCAATAGCCCAGTAATGCCCAATTGCTACCTGCAATTTCGGGCCAATCGCAACAGGTCTGCGATAATGAAATAAACTGCACGAACTTGTAACTTGAATGCTCGTTTTAAATTAACATGGGAAACCGAAATTATCTAATAATTACTAACCAGAGCGGAAACTCTAAAATATGTTCCCACTGATTCCCCGTGCCGATGGCTGTCGAATGCTACAAAAATAATTTACATATCTCTACGGAAACAATTATAAAACTGATCAATTAATTTCTCTATTAGTGGTTACACGGCTCTACAAATTAAAGCATTACTGTGATACATTAATTTCTCACTTCTAGAAGAAATAAATAAATTTAAAAGTTACGCTTTTCTTTGTAACGAAGCGCCCAATTATTCGCCCATATATACCAGGTGATCATTAAAGCTAGTAGCGGGCATCTATGTACGATGTATTCATAAATTCCGGTATGAAAACTGAGCGCTTTGTTACAGACCTATCGAAAGATACCGAGACGAACTAGGATAGTGTACAGAGGAGTGGAAAACTATGAGGGGGAGTATAAAAAAGGCAATAACGTGGCAACAGGTAATTGGAGGGGATGGGGGAGACAATAAAAAGGAGTGGTGGGACAGAAAGTGTACCGATGAGAGAGATAGATACAGAATATTAACGGAGAAAGAAAGCAATGGAGAGATAGAAGAAAAAGAGTTGAGAGCACGGAAAAAAAAGATAAACGAAAATGTTAGGATGGAGAAACAGAATGAATGCGAACAACTACTGGAAATAAAAACAAAGAAGAACTTTTATAAGATGATACACGGAGAAAAAAGGGAAAGCATAACAAGTGGGAAAGGAACACGAATAGAAAACTGGAAGCATCACCAATGAGAGCAGGGGATGGAGGAGGGGTTAGAGGAAACAGGAAGAGAAGTGGTGGAAGGAGACGAGACATCAAGAAAAAAATTGAGCATGCAATTAAAGAGACTGAGAAAAAGGAAAGCGACAGAGAGACAGACCTTTTTTATGCAATGGTGAGAAGGGTGTCGATGTGTGGAACGGAGAAATGGAGTGGGAAGAAAGGGGCTGAACTAGAAGGAATGCAAAGAAGGTATACCAACGTGTACTGGCGTCGGGACGCAAAGCGGTAAGGTTTCAGGAAAGGAGAAAAAGAGAAAGTGAATTGGTGAAAGAATGTTTATCAACAAGGATAAGCGCAAAAGGAAACTGGGTGGAACAAAGAAAAAACGTAATGAAAGAAATAAATACAGACGTGCAGATGTCGAAAGGATGAAAGAAAAAGGGGAAAGAATGGAAGATGAACCTACAAAAAAGGACATAGATATTGTTGTGCAAACCATGTCAATGGACGTCAGTTTACACCCAAAAATAATGATGGGACACCGTGTATATGAGAAATATTTCAATTTATTAACTCGGAGAGGGAGAGGAGTGACGAATAAGCACAGAGTTAGTTGTTTTTTATTTGAATTCGTATTTCAGTATTTGTTGTTCCTTTATAGAATTGTTTGTAATTGCAAAATTTTTGTTTAAATTGTATCATTTGTGTAAATTATTCGACTTGGTTAAGACGCCTTAAGTAAGAAACATTTGGTCAAGCCTATCGAAATAAGGAGCGCAAAACCTTTGAGCGACCAGATTAACTGGATTATTTAAAAAGAAAAACTGTAAGGAATTTAAGATTTTTTTATTCGACCGTCTGCGTGCGGTATACTATGTCCAAACAAGCTTTGTAAGCTTCTCTTTACTTTGAGGAATTTTGTTTTAATTTTTATTAAATGTGGTAAGGAATAAATTTTTGTCATTGTGTGTTTTTTCGAACCCATTGTGCGACCCGGATTGAGTGTTCATGTCAGATTTTTGTTTTCATATCCCAGACCCATTTCATGGACAGGTATTTTGTGGGTGGTGTAGTTGGCCGATTACACACAATATACAAGTACAGCAACAGAGAGCGAGAGCTCACGAGAAAACAGTAGGTAAAAGGAGCTTATAAAGGGGTGGTTGCCGAAATATGGAAGAAAAAACAATAAACTAATAGCGAGGTTTAGGTACGACGTAGGAAACAAGGAGAAAGGGAAGGAGAAGTGGACGGAAGAAGAACAAGAAAATGGAAATGCAGACTTTGTGGAAAGAGGAAGATATTGAGCACATGTTATGGGAATGCAAAGAAGTAAAAAGAACAGGGGTAGCGGGAATGAAGATGAGAAAAAAGGAAGAAACACATAAATTATGTACATGTAGTTAAATTTGGAATAATATATGGAAGAAAAAACATCAAACTAATAGCAAAGTTGAGGTACGAGGTAGGAAACAAGGAGAAAGGGAAGGAGAAGTGGACGGAAGAAGAAGAACAAGAAAGAAAGGAAATGCAGACTTTGTGGAAAGAGCAAGATATTGAGCACAGGTTATGGGAATGCAAAGAAGTAAAAATAACAGGGCTAGCGGGAGTGAAGATGAGAAGAAAGGAAGAAACACACTAATTATGTACATGTAGTTAAATTTGTTGTATGTAAATGGCGTTAATAAAGAATTGATTGCCTACTGTTTGGACAAAATACTTATTAACAAAACCAAGCTTTTGTTGCTCCTAGAAAAATAGGCGACGGGAATTGTCGAAACCTGAAAGAATGGCACGTTCCTAAATCTACCCAAAAGATTGATTATAGGTAATTATACTGAATATACAATCAATGCCAAAAGGTAAGGAAACCACTTTCTTCAAATGAAACGGTAGAATTTACGATTCTAAGAACATTCTCTACATGTAAATTTAATTGACGACTACCTAATTAAAATGGATTTATCTGAAAACTAAATTCCTTCTTACTCTTTCAATACCTACTTAACTAAAGCATAGTTTTACATGGAGTCATCCGATGACTCGTCATCTAACGAAAGACGTGAAAGTCCATTTAAGGTTGGGACAACGAGAAACCAGTATTTGCGGATGAAGAACTACTCTAACGCCGACCAAGTAGTGTCCTTTAGTTTACAATCATTGTCCGAAATTGTTATTAAACAATTGCCGTTCATCGTCGACTTGAACCGACCGCGTTTTCCTGACGTCGAAATTCTATAAAATCCGCGCTTCGAGGTCGCTCTTGAAAATACGATCCCGCGCGCGCGCGCCCCGTCTCAAAACTTGGCGTTAAAGGTTTATTTGCAAACTTCGCGTTTTAATAATAAAAAGACGCGGTTGCGGATTTAGCGCGAAAAGTTTTATGAGGAAGAAAAATTTAGTGTCTCCAATTAGAAGGTGGTGTAAGGAGTTGTGCGCGCTTTATTAGTTTTTAAGGTAAGTTCACCTCGATTGGTTACGCTTTTTAAATATTTATTTTTAGAAGCGTGTCCGCTGATCTAACTTTAAGGTAACCTTTCACCCACACTAAAATCAGTTACTTTAATTAAATGGTATTGGTTAGCGCATCACGTAACAAAGTGACACGCGTGATGTAATTGCCCATTCATTATCATAGTATTTACGCGTACAACACGTATTCAAATGCAGCAAACATTGTTATTTTAGTACCGTATGTGTGCTTATGTGCAAATGAAATTAGGCGGGGCTCATTTAGAACCTAGAAATTTAGTTTTGAATTTAGAAATCGCAATTTCCCTCGTGGCTACTAACATTGCGAAATGAGAATCGTACGAATTCAATGGTGCCTACTTAAAAAATGTAGGTATATTCAGTACGAACTACGTAAAACGACCAAAATGTTTGTATAATAAGTTCATTTCCATTTGGAACTACTAAACAGGTTCTTTGTCTTGTTTTTGGACTTAATTTCAGTTGTAACGAAATATACCTAGCATCAGCGCCGCATCAGTCACAGTCGGATTCCGATAGGCGTCGTTTTTGCCCTTTTGTTAAATGTAAACTTTTTTGGCAACCACGTAATTTTGCGGTTACCAAATTGGCTACTGCTGATCGTGCCTGTTAAATGAGCTGGAAAAAACGATCCTTAACAGAGAATATCGGGCTAAAAGTAAGACACACCTTAGTACAATACAATGGATCAAGCACAAATTTCCATTAATGAATTCTTTAACACTCACTCTGCATAATATATATCTATAGTTCTATTGATAGCACATTTTTCACATTCATATTTGTCTAAATCGGTTCCGCAACTCAGTCTTTGTCCGCAAGGTTGACACCTAAAGTTTAAAAAAAACTCCAGAGGATATTGCCTCGTAAGAATGTTTGAGTGGTTGAAATTTTAGACGAATCGGCCAACCTGGCCCATTACAAAATTTCCACTCTGTCATATATTCACTGAAAATTTACGAAAAGAAATGCGAAACGAAGGAAATGCTTCTAAGATTTATTAAATTCCAAAGATTCCTACAAGATTTCAAGGCGTTTGAAAAAACAAGGTGATCCCCGGGAGGTAGGACATGTAATAAGCTGGAAACGACTGCAATTGATCCGGAAAAATTAAACAATCGAGTTAGACTGAAACTTTCGTCGGCAAACTTCTTGGATAGATTATTCGTTGAATCGCTGTCTTCAGGACAAATGTTTTCAATCGTTATCCCTTTGTGTTTATAGAATGAAATCAAGCAAGATTTT
>NW_022170819.1:16075407-16137820 GCF_008802855.1 Photinus pyralis
GTCGTAAATCAATTCTATCATTAGCAGCACACTTTCTGCGGTTTATGGTTAACCACCCTCTGGTTCCGTACGCCCTTAACGCATTGACCTAGTCTTTACATTTAAAATAGACTCGTAAATTATGCGAAACGTGCTGGAGACTTTAATGGTAGGTTAGACAAGATACCCGATGAGTCAAGACGCGTTTCCGGAAGAGAAAGCCTTTCGACGATTTATCAGAAGTCTTGCGTTGTATCATTGGGTAAACAAAAAAAAAATTAGTAGCGTCGAGGATGCTGTTGGTGCAACGACGAGTAAGAGTAATAACCAGCATCACATCTTCGAGGTAAGTCAGAATTCGGAGGTGAACGACCCGATTTCCCGTTAAGCGTACTTCCAACTATCACCGTATGGCGCTCACTTAGAGGAAAACCATCAGGGTCAAGTTTAACTTGGTGCGATGGATGGTTAGTTTGAACACGCTTGCGAAGACGGAAGAGTGTAGCGATACGTTTCCTAGTGACTTTACCACGCGGTCTTAGCAGGTGGTTCGATCCCTAACTATAAGGTGACTGCGAACACTTAAAGTGATTAATATTATTAGACGTTTTAAGGATTTAAAGACCTTTAGTGTTACAAATTTAGTTCTTGTGAACCTGAGGATTATTGTGTTGTTCCTTTATTAATATTAGTGCAGGTGGATTAAGGATACACTTGGATTATTGCTCTTCGCAGGTTAGTCAGATTGCTGGTCGGTGGTGGGTAGCATTAACTCTAGGCGTCGCGACGCTTGATGCGTGTTTTGCCGGTCATTTAAATCGACCCCTTACATTGAAAGTAACGGTCCCCTGTCGGAGCCTTGAGTTACACTTAAGATATTACCATAAGTAATTCGAACCCTGTGATGGGGTAGTGAAGACGAAGACATTACAGAAACAAACAGTAAAATAAAAAGTCAATGGTGATGATACGTATGCGGAGGTTCATCGAACTTCACTGTCATACTGTATATCGTCCTTGCGTCACATACACGTAAAGCGCAGGGTCGCTAAACCAGGAACCCGTTTCCCAAAAATATAATTTTATTGAAAAAGTAATTCCTGTATTTACTAAAAAAAATGAAAAAAACGTTTAAAAATTGACCGCACTTGACCCTTTTTCCCTTGTTAGATTGCTAATAATATTCTAACATTTTTTATGTAACATAAATATTAGCACCTAAGTTAATTATTTAAAGGGAGCAGCTAATTGGCACTTCCTTTCATTAACTACCTACAATAAATGACTAAATAAATTAATTTTTCTTGTTTTATTAAAACGTATTCAGATTTGCTGAATTAAATTTGCCCGAGTACCGCCTCTCTTGTGTTGATCAATTTGAAAACCTCGAGCGTGAGCTTTTAGTACCCCCGACGGAGCGTTCTTCCTGTAGAAAGATTGAGTCAAACTTTATCGTAATGTCATAATTCATTAGCCATTCTTGGGACTCCCAAAACGCATGTAGATATTTTTCAAAAAACAAGACACTGATTCATTTTTGTGTTAATATAATGAGTATTTTCCTTCTTCCCTGTACACTTTTGGAATTCTTTAGTTTATACAAAGCCAGAAGATTTACGAACTTCGTTCAAAGTACAAAGGTTGTCTGTGTTTGTTTGGGGTAGGTAAATTTAGTCATTCTGCACCCTATTCAGCTATTTTGATTTTGTACAGCATGTTAGTTATAAAAAGGAAGCAATAAGCCACAATAATATATTGAAATATCGAAAGCGTTTCGTCAGCAAAGTTGTCATCATCAGCGAATAGGTTTAGTTGTTCGCTGATGATGACAGCGTTGCTGTTGAAACGCTTTTTTATTATATTATTGTGGTTTATTGGTGTTATACTTTTTACAAGATCAACGACCAAAGGGGTTCCAGTGCTTCGCAGCATGCTAGGTCCAGCAAATTATGTACAAACTCAATACAAATCCAAAATGTTCTTAGAAAGAAACTTTGTTCTACTTTCAGTTGTCGCTTTGCATGGAATCTTGGTCTGGGATTCGTCTCGTCTTTTCCATTTCATTCTGTCTCCTTCTATATGAGACTAGCTTTACCAGCATGAGTGTATCCGTTATCAACCTTTTTATTGGTCATTCAACTCTTTTGTGGGGTCTTGGTATCTACTGTAAGACATGTTTTGTAAAATCTTTGTTTGTTCTTTGTCCTTGTATTATATTTTATTATTCAATTTGTACTTCCTCGTTTTATTTGTAGTTTTTATTAAAACCATGAAAACCTGGAAGCTGAAAGCACATCTGTCTGCCAAAACTAATATCGAACGTTCAATAGAGCCATTTATTAACGTATTCAAAATGTTAGACAATGCTAGAGCGAATTTCGATTCCCGTACTGCAAGTCAATCGAGGAGAGAGTATTCTTTATTTCTATTTTGCTTTTATTTTTAAGTGTTTGGGGTTTCGGACAATCTCTATCACTCAATATAACTTAAAAAACTCGCATTCCCGAGCTCGGATTCGAACCAGGAACCTTCTATCTCGAATTCTATGTTGGTTACAAACTAGACCAGAGCCGCTTAACGGATTAAATAGCGGGTCAATCGGACGATTCA
Organism: Photinus pyralis; assembly: GCF_008802855.1. Taxonomy (NCBI): domain Eukaryota; kingdom Metazoa; phylum Arthropoda; class Insecta; order Coleoptera; family Lampyridae; genus Photinus; species Photinus pyralis. Next base: position 16,077,997 of record NW_022170819.1, read on the forward strand.
GACATTTTCGGCGGGCCACTGACGACGATTCTTATTTTAGTGAGGTACTTTTAGGACCTTTTAGGCAATCAAAAATGCAATTCTTTCAATAGGCTTCGAGAAACAGAATCTTTTCTTCTCGGTGTCACAAAACGAGCGAACGCGGTGGGGGCGGGGGAGTTGGTGACCACACGCAAGGTACTTACTTTTCGCGACAAGCAGAACTTTTTGAAATTTGGCGGGAAGATTAAAACCTTCCTGCGCAGACGCGAGGGCAGATGGGTCCGCGTGCATGCGAAAATTGACCCTTCCCCACAACTATTTGGGAATGCGAATTCAGTTTAATGTGCCATAATGGTCCAGTGACAAGGAATATCGACTTGCGACCGGTTCGATTCTTTGCATGAAAGGCTTTTTTAATATTTTTTTTTACAAAAATGCGCATCCCGATTGAACGAAGTTGGACATTAAATCATTTGTAGGTTTAAAATTGTCCTCTCTATTCTTTTTGAAAAGCAAATTTGTACAAAAATGCTGCGGATTGTGGAGTTTTCCGAAGGGATAATAAACGCGTCTTCTATTTTCGAATATGCCGGCCTGATAATGCCAGGTTTGATGCACATAATTAATTTTTGTTTAGATGCACATATTTGTTATTTGTATTGAACTATGAATATGACAATATACAATGTGGAATATTTTGGAAACGAATTTCATCATAAAGATTTGTTTCCGATGTGAAACTCTGGATGGGATTAAAATTGTGTTATGGTAACTGATGAGAAATACAGCTACAAATACAAATAATTAAGCAATTTGTCCAGCAAATATCATGCATCACGCATACTACGAATTATAGCCGATTTTCAAGAAGATCAAGCAACTGCAAATACCATTACGACAATCTACATAGCAAAATTCGTTGGAAGGTAAAATATCATAGGAAATTGCACGGAATGGCTACATTAAGTTTATCAGCGATCACTAAACATTTCTGCTATACTTCATATTATGGCGATATCAATATAGATCTCATTTTCTTGTCGTATACCTGGTAGAAAACCGTTTGTTTACGCGTTCGCCACTGTATGTACCCATCAATTAACAAACATAAACTACCTGTCAAAAGGGTGAACCGCAAGGGCCCACCCAAGCATTCGCATTTTGACAATATTCAAAAATCTTCCACTATACTCCACAGAATCGGTATCCTTTGCAAATAATTCCCCGAAACCTACTTACAAACCACTACAACAATACTTTCGTCGTGACAGCTGCCCCATTTGACTACCAAAACCTTGGAATTTACGGATCAGGTAGAAAATTTCATGTACAGTTACTTGATTAGTGTATTATATCACCGTTAGACGTAATTTGTGGATAAAGGTCGACATGGTGGTATTAAGGATGTGGGCAGCGGCAGGTGATATAATTTATCATCGACTACTTATAGAATAAGGGTTCGTATACACCGAAAGCTTTTAGGGTACCGTTAGAGACAAATAAAGGAGGACCGCGGGCAATTTCACCGACTTATCTCTAAGTCAATTAATGAATCACAAATAAAAGTATTTATCATTATTCTTAGAGTAATTTACGATGTATTAGTAACAAAATCTTCTAAGGAATACACGAGGACATTGAACTAAAGTGTCCTACTGTCCTACTTATACGCAAAAGAAAAGTTACGCGTTTGAAGTTTAACATTCTAGAAGTTTTGTTACATCATACGGAATTTTCTAGATTACCTGTACCGTTTCTTTGTCGGAAAAGCTCATTTCCATTGGAAGGGTTGACGTGCGTAAGCGAAAGATATATGCTGCTGTCTTATTCCATTCTTAATCCCTAGAGAGTTTGCGTACGTCTGACCATTGGGGTATTTCTATGCAAAAAACTTACCGTTGAAATAATACTAACAGTTTACAATCTTAACTGTTCATTTCAGTGAGCAGGTACGCTAACTATAAATTCCATTGACTGCTGCTTCGAACCTGTAAGCGCACCCATTTTTTTTATAGAAATTTGGAGGAACCATTGACGCAACAGGTAGCGAAAAACGTCTTTGTATCTTTTACTTTGCTTCTCATTGCGTTTACTCCACTTTTTACCTTATGCTGTATGTTGACGGCTTAGTTTTCCTGATATTTCGTCCATTTTATTGATATGTGCCCAATAAATCGCGGTATTCCACGTTAAATGATCGGCGGTTTTCCAAAAAGATAGCCCCTAAAGTTCTGAAATGGCGTGTTTCGAACGTACGAAATTTAAAACTCTTTTTCAACTTAAAACTTTTACTAGTCGTTTAAATTGCATGACTTTTCTACCACGACCGTAGCTAACTTTTCAAAATTAATAAAACTACGTTCAATAATTTCACTTGTGCGAAGATAGTTGGCAGGATTTAGCTGTTTTTAATGTAATGTTATATTTAGTTCTATTTAATGATATTTTTCAATACACACTCTTCCAAATATGGACACTAGCTGCAGTTTTTATTTGTACAAAAAAGTGTGACGCTGTTGCCGTCTTGTCGGCAACGTGCTGAAGTGCAAATGGGGCCATGTCTGCAGTCGCCATCTCGCGTCCTCGATATACAGTAGGCCCGCTACACTGTGATATGTTGAATGGTGTTGACTGTTGAACAAAACACCCCTAAACTCCACAGTGCTTTTTCTGATTGACTTGCACATCATTAAGTTGGAGGGGACATATCCGAGGCTGCTTCCTGCAGGAATAAACAATCTGAAATCAAATTCTGGTTGAAAAGAAGGCCATTCGTTATTGTACCATCGTCTCTATTTTTCAAAGAGTTCATTCGAGAGCAGACGGTGGTTGCAGAGAAGTTTTGTGGAAGATTTAAGTCTATGATTGTAGTTTGTAGTGGAATTGTCTAGATAGGCACAGAGTCTTTTACATGACATACGTTTATATAGTCTAAGATTTAATGCTTTTCATGTGAAGCTGAAGCACAGTCTGGAAAAAACTTCTCCAAGGTGCACTTGCAATGCAACCTACGGAACTTTTCCTTACATGACACGTTTACAATCCGATGACCTCAGTTTACCAAATTACTGTTGCATTATAGATGCGGCAAAGTGATGCAACGTATTCACAAAACAAATTATCTTCGATCATTATTTCATTCATGTATTCTATTCATTATGTTAAACGTGAAGTGTGCACGTTTTATGAGCTGCCAAATTTATCTACGTGTAGGCTAAAAGGGCCACTCGAATCGGGCAATTCGCATTCAAAAGTTAAGCGGATGTCCTTTCCGAGTGGTACTACAAATTTTAATTTTTATTAATGAGATTGTATCGTCGAATTTAAAAACTATTATATTCCTTTAGCTACTCCGGAAGGTATCTTTCGTGCTACCAATATAGTAAACGTGTATGAGCTTATCGAGTACCAAGTATAAGTACAATAAGTGTTCATTTTCTCGTGCCTCATTTCCTTACACCAATTAAATCGTTTCTGGAGCTTGAAAGACTAGTTTCCATATATTTTACCAATATCTGGATTCAATTCACGCCTAAAACCGTACTATTTCACCGCTGCCATAGCTCAACATTTTGCAAAGGTCCTATTCCAGGACAATGTGTCTCTAAGCGATGGCGCGACACAAAATATTCTTTCATTCTTCAATTTGTTGATTCTACCTAGACAAAAAAAAGTTGTTTTTATTTTTTATTTCTTTATTTTTTGGCCTTTATTCTTAAGTTATTGGGGTTTCAGTCCAGAATTAAACAAGAAAGACAAATTTTGGCACTTTTGGGAGGGTAGTTCGCGCATACATTTTGGAGTACTAGTTTATTTGGAAAGACGTTTCTTTTAGATTGTTCTACAACCGTATTTCTTTGCATACTTAAGGTTACAGCCTGAAATTCTCATTAGTGTTTCGTGTTTTCCATTTTTAAATCAATGTCCAACTTGAACAGAAGAATATACATCATAAAACAATCACAGGAAAAGTGGGTTTCCCTTGAAAGTCATTAAAACAACTCCATACAACGTGCTTTTCCCTTAAAACCTTAACTCTGACTAGAAAAGAAGTAGAGAAATGACCCATGTGCCCAAGTCCAAACGACCAACTGTTATCAGTAGTTATCAGAATCGTACCAATGTCTCTCACCAACGAAGCAACCCAGGAAGAACTTAATTTCGAAACTACCCAGTATTGAGTTGTTACACGTCCTACTTACCATTGACAAAATACCAGTACCAATTTGTACGATTATACTCACGTCCATATCCCAAGCCAAAGACACCCTCAAACTAGAATATCTGTTAAACTGTAAAATTACAGTTAAAGCCAGGAAGAAACCACTACATATTCCGAGACACGACACGAGATATTCCCACAATGTCATAAGAAGTATTGTGCAGCGAAATCTCGGTACCAATGCAATGAGGACCATGAGTTAAATCAATATGCGAAAAAACCTATCAGGTTACCGTGGATGCCCACAGTTTCTTCAGAATGAACGAACACAAATAACCAGATCCAGACAGCCTTAACATTACTCTCATGTCCCAGCTGGTAAGAGCTATTGACAAATAGTAACCCCTACTACCTTCCCACATACGTCATCGGATCCCCCGCTTGGGTTATGTAACATAGGCGAAATTTCTAACCCCAATCTTTAAACAAGCATCACGGAAACTCACCTAAGTGAGGGCGAACTGCTTAAAATAACTGGACATCATATAGTAATACGCTACGACAGAACGTCCCAATATGCCTGGGGAAGCGTGACTTTATTCATTAGACAGAAATGATCATTTTCCATACTAAACAATCCCCGATGTGATGGCTTTGAGACGGTTTTTAATTGGTGTATAAAAAATGATTTTATAATCCTGACAAATGATCAAACGCCCACACTAATCATGGGCGATCTATGTAAATAGTAAAAATACCTTCTGGGGATACCGGACAAACAACTCTAAGCGGTGTTCTTCTTAACAGCATTGCCACGAACCACCAGTTAGAGATATTGGCTCCAACAGAACAGTGGGATACCCACTTTCGACTTCCCGCTCACCCGCTAAAAACTCTCCACAAAATAGTATTCCATTTTTGGGACACGAGAAAGAGAGACCACGATTCGAGCTTTAAGAAACCTTTCGGCGCCCGAAGTCTATTACCCCTCGAACCGCGCGAAAGGTGGTTAATTTCGTTCGCACAAGAAAAAAAAACAAAAATTTCGTCACGCAAGAGGATCGACGACACCCATTTGAAATTGAAATTGCTAATTACACGGTCTCGTTAGGTACACGTACTTTCCTCGTCTTTCTACAAGCGTTCTTTTACGGGCCCTCATTTGCAACTAGCCAACTACAATATTCAACCCTTGGTTAAGATTGAGATATTTCCCCGAGAAGTGGAAACCTGCGCCCATATTAATGTTTCCCTAACATGGAAAGAACGCTAAGGATCACGGCAAATATCGCCCGATCAGTCTGCTCCCCACCATTTCAAAGTTACTGGAGAAAGTAATTATGCACAGGTTAAATATGTCGTTAGCCCCGAACGATATCCCTCCATCACAATTTGGATTCAGAAAGAAACACTTGGCCACCACCTCGGCCACCACTAACCAACTACAAAGGGTCTCGGAAATTATCGAAAGGGGGTACGACTATACGAGGGGGGTACGACTATACGAGCTAAAACAATATACAGGCATGTCTTTCATTGACATTACAAAAGACTTTGATAAGGTATGAATAGACAATTTCCTCTATGGTATTACACATTCATATCGAAGGCATGCAATGGCACTATTTCCTCTACCAAAAATCTATATGCAGGAGTACCACAAGGAAGTATCCTTGGTCCCATTTAATATACATATACACTCAAGACCTACCCCACCAAAACATTGGAGAATTAGCTACGTATGCAGATGATACAGCGCTGGTAATACAAAGTGGCAGCATTGAAGAATTACTTAATTAACGTCTTATCATTTTGAGGGTGCAGAAAATGGGGCTAAAAAGACATTAATATGTCATGTAAATTTATATTTTCATCCCAACTATGTACAACAATGATTTTTTAGTCACAAAAAGAGACAACTTTGCCCGATGTAACCTACACTGTTACGGAGACCCCATTGGTGAGCCACAAAATTTTTTATTTTTTTTTTTTAATATATATTTTTATTAGCAATCAGAATTGACATTCTATGGGCTAATATGATAACATGGGACCTTAAAGCTAGACAGTCCTGGATGGCGGGATGGGAACTCTTCCAGCGAGGAGTTCACCTACTTCTTATTTGAGATCAATTGGCCAACGTCGTTGTAGTCTCCTGGAGTCGTGTTGTAGTAAAAGTGGTTGTGTTAGTGGGTTGGCATGTGCTTCTAGCCGGGTATGATGACTTGCACTACGCTCTTGTATGATAGTCGAAACGAAAGGGATAAAGAGATCGTCGTGTAACATTTTGTTGGTTACGTACCAAGGTGCGTCAGTAATAGCTCGAAGAATTTTGGACTGAGAGCGTTGAATAATTGCAGTATTTGATTTGCTGGCACATCCCCATAACTCAATACCATAAGTCCAAATAGGTCTTATTATTGTCTTGTAAACCAAGATTTTGTTTTCTAGGGACAATCGGGATTTTCTTCCTATCAACCAGTTTAGATCATTTAGTCGTAGGTCGATTTGTTTTTTCTTTTTTAAGATGTGTATCTTCCAGGTAAGTTTTTCGTCGAGGTGTAGACCTAGGTAACGTGCTGATGGAGATACAGGTATAATTGAATTGTTGACAGTAACTGGTGGACAGCGGCCCTTTTTAAGTGTAAATGTGACCTGAGTTGACTTACTTTCATTAATTTTGATGTTCCATTTGTTAGTCCAATCTTGTATAAGGTTTAGCTGACTTTGCACATAAGAAGATGCTATTGTTGGATCTTCATGACTTGCAAGAATGATTGTGTCATCCGCGAAAGTACCGATTGTAGTATTGGGTGTAGTAGGTATATCAGATGTGTGTAGTAGATAAAGCAAAGGGCCCACCACAGTACACACTGCCCTGCGGTACCCCAGCCTGGATTGGATAAGTGTTCGAGTATTCTCCATTTACTTTAGTCCGGAATTGTCGATCAGTCAAGTAAGATTTAAGGAGTAGAAAGTAGGATGGGAGGATTTGCTTAACTTTGTAGAGAAGACCAGTGTGCCACACCTTATCAAACGCCTGGCTTATATCAAGAAGTACAGATGTGCAATATTTTTTGTTTTCCAGGGATGTGTTTATTGTTTGTACGACGCGATGGCACTGTTGAACTGTCGAATGAGATTGTCGAAATCCAAACTGATGATCTGGGATAACATTTAGGAGGGGACTAATTCGATGGAGTATGAGTTTTTCTAGGAGCTTGGAGATAGTAGATAACAGACTTATTGGTCTGTAGGAGGAGACTTGATGTGGATTTTTACCAGGTTTGGCTATTAGAATTACTTCAGCAGCATTAAGCTGAAGGGGCCAATAGTGCAAACGGAGGATTCCATTAAATATATATGTTAGGAGTACAATTCCTTTTCTAGGGATTTCTTTTAGCATTTTGGGTGTGATGTGATCAGGCCCAGGTGATTTTCTGGTATTTAGAAGAGCGATTGCTTTTTTTATTTCGTGGGGAGTTATTAGTTTTATGTGACCGGTATTTTCCACAAGACTTTGTAAATTGGCAATCATTTCTTGTGTTGGTACAGCATCTTCAAGGCTAAATACTTCAGCCAGGTGTTGTGCAAACAGATCGGCCTTGTCCTTACTACTTCTAGCCCAGTCACCAGGAATGGGGGTATCTTTTCGGATTGGATAGTTTCTTTGTATTGGTTTTGTGGAAGCTTTTATAGGTTTCCATATTGAATTGTCATAACGGTTAAGATTAGCGATATAATCTTGGAATGACTTGTTTTGCGTTTCTTTTATTTTAGCTTTGAGTTTGTTGTTCAGTTGATTGAATGTAGTTTTGTCTGCTGGTGAATGATACCGATGCCATCTTGCTCTGGCTTTCCTTTTCTCTCTAATCAGTTTTTTGATTTCGAATGAAATGTTGAGAGATCTTCCTTGGGTTTTCAATTTTGGTGTAGCATGACTTGCTGCTTCTTGAAGTAGTGAAATTAGCGTATTTGTAGCTTCTTCTAGCTCTGGAGGATTCTTGAGTGACACTTTTAGGTTTACAGTTGCATTAATTTTGTTTTTATAGGCTTCCCAGTCGGTTCTTGAGTTGTGCAGTCTGGGTATTTTTTTAACATTTATTACCGTTGTGGCAATTGTTGCGATTACAGGCGTGTGATCCGATGACAGGTCGTAATTCGATTCTATATCCATATATGAGCTGGAAATCCAGCATATCTGGTATTTTCTTAGGATCTGACGGCCAGTAGGTTGGGGTGCCGGTGGATAGGAATGAATACTTTTTCTCTTGTAGTGCTTTGGACATTTCTCTTCCCTTTGTAGTAGTGAGACGTGATCCCCATAAAGTGTGTTTAGAATTGTAATCACCTCCGGCTATAAATTTGGACCCAAGAGTTGAGAAGAAGTCAGTAAAGTCTTCCTTTTTCAGTATATGCCGAGGTGGGCAGTATACCGCTGAGATTGTCAAATTGTATGGCAAGGTTGAGACCTTAATCGATGTTCTTAACATATCCCGGAAGTTCATAATGTTCAACTGTCTCCTTTATTAATATTCCACTACCCGCATGGGCTGTGTTGTCGGGATGATTGGTGTGGTAAAATGTGTAGTTTGGTATCTTAAGGTATGATTTGTCTGTAAAGTGGGTTTCACTAATCAGGAGTATGTCTATTAGGTGCTGGTGGAGAAAGATTTTTACTTCTTCTTTATGTTGGATTATGCCATTAGAGTTCCATAGAGCTATTCTGAGTGCTTTAGCCATTACTTCTTCCCTACAAGCATTGTCAGCATGTTCAAAACCATGCTATTTTGCTGGATGAGTTGTTGGAACATAATTTCTTCTAGGAATTTACCCAATATTAAATTTATGTTTGCCGTGCTATCGTTGTTCGGAGCTTGGGGTGCATTATTTGTATTATTGTTGAGTGCATTGGCATAGCTAGTTTTTGGACGTGTTGAATAAGAAGATGTTGGTAAAGAGTTTACCTTTACTGGTGATGGTAGATGGTTGGTAGCATTGGTATTGACGCGAGTATTTTGATATAGTCGATGATAGTATTCACATCCTTTATAGTTTGCTGGGTGGGCACCTCCGCACAGAGCGCACGTAGCTGGAGTGTCTTTGCTTTTTCCGCAAGTTGCAGTGCTATGAGAACCTCCGCATTTTACACACACGAATGGACGGTTGCAATACGTTTTTGAATGGCCATACAACTGACACCTCGTGCACTGAATGATGTTGTTATTTCTTCTGGGTGGTTCAATTTGGACAACATTATTTAGTAGGTGGCGTATTTTATAAATGTCTTTGTTATTATCCGCTGGTTCAAATATCTATTCTGTGTATCTTTCATATTTTGCATGGCAGGAAACGACAATAAAGACCTTTATTATTATTATTATTATTATTATAAGCAGAATTTACACACAGTATTGTGCCGTAGGCGATTTTAGCGCATGTGCCGAAGTCCCTCGGTTTAATAATGAGGACCTACTCTCACAAATTCCGTAAGATAACGAGGTACTCTCGGGGAAAAACGTCAAAAACTCCTTCGGAGGCGAGTTCAAAATGTTCCTACTCAAAGTGGAGACTTGACAACCAAAGTCGCTTAACACAACCTTGTTATTAACCGAAGGTTTACTTGCTCCATTAGAAACTTCGAAATAAAAGGCGGGGGTGGTTCGAAGGTTTGGAGTCGGTAGTGGAATTGGCGATCTTGTTTCCAGTTTTGAGTCATCAGATATCGGATTTGTTTCTACACTCTTGTCTGCAAGCGAAGTTGTGCTATAATTTACAACCGCGCAAATTTGGGTTTCCGAGTCGTTTGAGAATGTAGACTCCAAAGTGGACGCTGATCCACACGCGTTTTCATCATTTGAAACGGTGTCTTGGGCCGAACTGCTCGGGTTAGAAAGAGCAGACAAAAACGTGTCATCATCTGAAGAAACTTTGGGGATACCAGTTTCGGAAAGTATTCGTTTGAATTCTTCATTTTGGTGTATTTTTGCGATGTAAATATCCTCATCGGTAAGGCCGAAAGTTTGCATTACGGTTTGTTTAATAGTCTTGTTCGAGACGAGCCTATGGGACCGCTCGAACATGTTGTTCCACTCATTTTCCTCTACTGTGCTTGCGATCGATTGCAAAAGCGAGTCGATTGATTTCGCCTGTTTGGGGCCCTTCTTCTCTCTGACGCGTTGCATCAAATTTTCGAAGGTGGACACGCACTTCAAATGTCTGAAATAAATCGTGAACGTTCGATTATGCCGAAATAAGGTAGTTACATCTCTTCCTCGATGCACGACTCGTAGAAAACCTCTGGATAACCTTTCATTAATCTAGCCTTCCTCCGCCGTACCACAACCTCCTTCTCCTTAGCCATTTGGTCTGTACTTGTGTCAATCTGTTGATCTTTGTACAAGCTAAAATTTTGGCGGTAAGTGTTAGTAGAAGCGAGAAAGTCAGAGCTGGCACCTTTGGACGCTGGACCACAGATAAACGAAGAAGGCGCTGCTACTCATCTGGGTTAATATAAAGATGCAGCAAGCCCATATTTGTAAATCAGTTACAATGCAGGTGTAAACGGCCACAATCAATGAGAGGATGCTTGGCACCACATTCTTGAAGAAACCGGTCACTAGCCATGGTACTAGGAATAGCGGCCGATCACTCTGTTGAAGGCATTCATAATCAGTACCGTAAAGCAGATCTGGAGTGCTTAAGAAAGTACTGTTAAATCAAATATGGTATCACGTACTAACAACATCGCATATAAGGTACCTACAGTTTCTCCTGGAAGAATTTTTATGGCATCGTTACCATGTAAATGGAAACTAACGCATTAAGACCCGTTATACCACTTCTTAAGTGTAATTAAAACTAAACACTTACGAGTAGGGCGGCCCAAAATATGACGCACGAGAGTGCCAGGTAAAAAGGCGTTGTAAATGACCGCAAAACAACAAGCGTCCACAGTATGTACTTTATGCACGTCTCGATTTCTTCCGGAAAGGACCCAAAGCGAAATCGCGCGTCCCATATGCGATTCAAGTTTACTGTAAATTCTAAATTGTACATGTCATACATGGCGTGGCAAATCACGATCGAGACAAGAAGAGCCACTTCGTGCGATTTAGATAGACCGAGGAAACGTAGCAAGAAAGGCATCGTTCAATATGGAGAGCGCGCTAACCGAAAATTCAATACAAAATTTTGACTTTTGTGTCATCGAGACATTTTTTAAATGTCGATTTTCAACAATTTAATACAAAAATCCAAATGTAAATTGATTTTACATACACAAATCTCCAAAATCGTTTTACTGCGGTGGAAATTCTTTTAACCGCTATCAAAACGCGCTTAATAAGTCAATTTTCAAAAAATAAAATGCGCTTTACGGGCGTTTTTTACGTCCGTTCGACCGTGTGGTCGTTGATGTTTCAAGAAATGTTTTTTTTTGCTAATCACTTCGAGATGATTCCCAAATTTCCGCAAAATTTTAATTGCTCAGCAATTTCGTCGGGAAAACGGCAAAACACGTTGACATGATGCACAAGAATTACATTTTCTGGTGTTCCTATCATAGTCCATTTTTTCATTAAGTTGGTATTGAGCAAAATCTTTATTTATTCGCCAATAACTTTGATCTTTGACTGTGATATTTTATTATTGTACATTTATTAGTTATTGCCATATTTATTGTTATTATATTTATTTAGTGTATTTATGTGATGTTAGATTTTAGTAGTTTATGATATACATTTTATCTTGTTATTACTGTTCCCACCCTGGTTACTACACAATGTAATTGACGAGTCCTATTATATCCAATAAGCGATCAATCGGACTAATAAATAAATTATGATTTAATTATGATTATATGGAGCATGAGAACAGCCATGAAAAAATTGTATCGTATCAAGAACGAGTTAAGGAAGCATTTTGGAAAGGAAGATATCCATTAAGATATCGAGGAACGAAAGATTGTAAATATTCAAGCAGCCATATTAAAGGAGTGCAAGGAAAACATTCGATGTAAAAGGAGGAGGAGGGTGTGATATGTAGATAGGAGAATCATAGTATAGAAGAAAAGAACTGGGAGAAAATAAGGAACAGAATGCCGAGTGAATACATATGCAAGAACCAATTTGTGAAGATGCATAACAGAAAAGGAAGAGCAAAAGAATGCATATTAACAGGAGTAAAAAAGAGATAAGCGAATGGGGAAAGGAAATGGAAGAGGAAGAAATCACACAGGAAAGACGAGTAGATGTAGAGGGGAAGGAAATGAAAGTGATAACTATACATATATAATCACGCAGAATGGAAGATTTTTAAACAATAAAATAGATGAAAGGGAGGAGAAAAATATTGGAAGCTGATTTGAATGCCAGAATAGGGAATAAAGGAAAATGGGTAGACATAGGAAGAAGAACATAAGATAGAAAGTAAAGAGATCAAAAATGCAACAAAGAGGGAGAACTGTTACTGAAATTATCAGAAACAAGTTGTAAATCAGCATATGAATGATTAAAGCGCATTTTTGGTAATGCAGGTCAGTAGTTTATTAGCGAAGTTTAAAATTATCGATCTCACGAGTAATTTTCGCTGCGTTAAATAATTAATTTTATTTAATTTCAATTGACGGTACGTCTTCATTTTGTAAAACAAATCACAAAGTAAATAATAAGTTTTTATACTGGTAGCGCTACCTAACGGTAAAATTATAGCACCTCCGAAACCCATATCGAAATTATTTTCTTCAATTATCGATCTCACGAGTAATCTAACTCAAAATAGACTAGTGCCTGCACATCTACACTATAGCAGAAAGCTTTTAGTGAAAATTTCTAAAAAAAATTCTCTAGCTATTGTAGTTATGGAGATCTCACGCGGACAGCCGGCCTGCCAGCAATAACGAATATAATAGCGTATTTTTTTTCAAAAATGCGCTAAAAAGATGATGGAGAGGTCGGTAATACTGGAAGAAATAGAACAATAATTTAAGGTAAGAACGGGAATAGAAGCGGATAACCAACCGATGGAAATGAGTCTAAAAAGGAAGACAAAAAGATCAAGAAATGGAAAGATACAAAGAGACAGTTATAAAGAAGAGACACTGTGGAGGCTTGCGACGAACTGCGGTAGGAAGTCCGCGCACAAATTGCATTAAAATTAAACAATATAGCGGAATCAAAATTAAAATTTAATTAAAAGAAAAATAAATGATTGTAATTCAATCACACCAGTGGGCGAAAAGTAGCGGCAGTCGGTGGAAAGGAGGAACCTTGCTGCTGGCGAAGGATCTAAGAACATCAACGTCACACGGACAAGCATTAGCGGTAGCTACGGGAAATCAAATGTGGAAAAATCAAAGCAATTCCCCCTACCCCCCGCCCTTATAATTAACGGAAAGGAAAGTATCAAACGCTGACCTTTAAAATTTAACGGGGCAGAAAAAAATTTCAATGTACGCGACCGGTAAAGATGCAGAATGGCGAAAGAGCGATGATTTAAATACGCTACGGGTGCCAAAGTGAACGCGAAAAATTACGGTACGAACGTAACTTGCGGAGATGCAAATCTCAATAAGATCTCCACTAAACAACGGCTTGACCTTATATAAAATTCGGCCATTTCATAGAGGGAACGCCGGAACGTCCAAAAATTAAAACTTGTTTAATTAATTGTGCGGCCTGCTGACGTCCTAAAAATCTCATAAGTGGTCTTAAAATTCAGATTAATTAAGAGCGCGCCTTTTCGGACCATTTATATCCTAACCGGATGCTGTTTGCTGCAACTCATTTAATTAGCAACGGTTAATTGTACTAATCAAAATTTCCAAACTCAATAGCCCAGTAATGCCCAATTGCTACCTGCAATTTCGGGCCAATCGCAACAGGTCTGCGATAATGAAATAAACTGCACGAACTTGTAACTTGAATGCTCGTTTTAAATTAACATGGGAAACCGAAATTATCTAATAATTACTAACCAGAGCGGAAACTCTAAAATATGTTCCCACTGATTCCCCGTGCCGATGGCTGTCGAATGCTACAAAAATAATTTACATATCTCTACGGAAACAATTATAAAACTGATCAATTAATTTCTCTATTAGTGGTTACACGGCTCTACAAATTAAAGCATTACTGTGATACATTAATTTCTCACTTCTAGAAGAAATAAATAAATTTAAAAGTTACGCTTTTCTTTGTAACGAAGCGCCCAATTATTCGCCCATATATACCAGGTGATCATTAAAGCTAGTAGCGGGCATCTATGTACGATGTATTCATAAATTCCGGTATGAAAACTGAGCGCTTTGTTACAGACCTATCGAAAGATACCGAGACGAACTAGGATAGTGTACAGAGGAGTGGAAAACTATGAGGGGGAGTATAAAAAAGGCAATAACGTGGCAACAGGTAATTGGAGGGGATGGGGGAGACAATAAAAAGGAGTGGTGGGACAGAAAGTGTACCGATGAGAGAGATAGATACAGAATATTAACGGAGAAAGAAAGCAATGGAGAGATAGAAGAAAAAGAGTTGAGAGCACGGAAAAAAAAGATAAACGAAAATGTTAGGATGGAGAAACAGAATGAATGCGAACAACTACTGGAAATAAAAACAAAGAAGAACTTTTATAAGATGATACACGGAGAAAAAAGGGAAAGCATAACAAGTGGGAAAGGAACACGAATAGAAAACTGGAAGCATCACCAATGAGAGCAGGGGATGGAGGAGGGGTTAGAGGAAACAGGAAGAGAAGTGGTGGAAGGAGACGAGACATCAAGAAAAAAATTGAGCATGCAATTAAAGAGACTGAGAAAAAGGAAAGCGACAGAGAGACAGACCTTTTTTATGCAATGGTGAGAAGGGTGTCGATGTGTGGAACGGAGAAATGGAGTGGGAAGAAAGGGGCTGAACTAGAAGGAATGCAAAGAAGGTATACCAACGTGTACTGGCGTCGGGACGCAAAGCGGTAAGGTTTCAGGAAAGGAGAAAAAGAGAAAGTGAATTGGTGAAAGAATGTTTATCAACAAGGATAAGCGCAAAAGGAAACTGGGTGGAACAAAGAAAAAACGTAATGAAAGAAATAAATACAGACGTGCAGATGTCGAAAGGATGAAAGAAAAAGGGGAAAGAATGGAAGATGAACCTACAAAAAAGGACATAGATATTGTTGTGCAAACCATGTCAATGGACGTCAGTTTACACCCAAAAATAATGATGGGACACCGTGTATATGAGAAATATTTCAATTTATTAACTCGGAGAGGGAGAGGAGTGACGAATAAGCACAGAGTTAGTTGTTTTTTATTTGAATTCGTATTTCAGTATTTGTTGTTCCTTTATAGAATTGTTTGTAATTGCAAAATTTTTGTTTAAATTGTATCATTTGTGTAAATTATTCGACTTGGTTAAGACGCCTTAAGTAAGAAACATTTGGTCAAGCCTATCGAAATAAGGAGCGCAAAACCTTTGAGCGACCAGATTAACTGGATTATTTAAAAAGAAAAACTGTAAGGAATTTAAGATTTTTTTATTCGACCGTCTGCGTGCGGTATACTATGTCCAAACAAGCTTTGTAAGCTTCTCTTTACTTTGAGGAATTTTGTTTTAATTTTTATTAAATGTGGTAAGGAATAAATTTTTGTCATTGTGTGTTTTTTCGAACCCATTGTGCGACCCGGATTGAGTGTTCATGTCAGATTTTTGTTTTCATATCCCAGACCCATTTCATGGACAGGTATTTTGTGGGTGGTGTAGTTGGCCGATTACACACAATATACAAGTACAGCAACAGAGAGCGAGAGCTCACGAGAAAACAGTAGGTAAAAGGAGCTTATAAAGGGGTGGTTGCCGAAATATGGAAGAAAAAACAATAAACTAATAGCGAGGTTTAGGTACGACGTAGGAAACAAGGAGAAAGGGAAGGAGAAGTGGACGGAAGAAGAACAAGAAAATGGAAATGCAGACTTTGTGGAAAGAGGAAGATATTGAGCACATGTTATGGGAATGCAAAGAAGTAAAAAGAACAGGGGTAGCGGGAATGAAGATGAGAAAAAAGGAAGAAACACATAAATTATGTACATGTAGTTAAATTTGGAATAATATATGGAAGAAAAAACATCAAACTAATAGCAAAGTTGAGGTACGAGGTAGGAAACAAGGAGAAAGGGAAGGAGAAGTGGACGGAAGAAGAAGAACAAGAAAGAAAGGAAATGCAGACTTTGTGGAAAGAGCAAGATATTGAGCACAGGTTATGGGAATGCAAAGAAGTAAAAATAACAGGGCTAGCGGGAGTGAAGATGAGAAGAAAGGAAGAAACACACTAATTATGTACATGTAGTTAAATTTGTTGTATGTAAATGGCGTTAATAAAGAATTGATTGCCTACTGTTTGGACAAAATACTTATTAACAAAACCAAGCTTTTGTTGCTCCTAGAAAAATAGGCGACGGGAATTGTCGAAACCTGAAAGAATGGCACGTTCCTAAATCTACCCAAAAGATTGATTATAGGTAATTATACTGAATATACAATCAATGCCAAAAGGTAAGGAAACCACTTTCTTCAAATGAAACGGTAGAATTTACGATTCTAAGAACATTCTCTACATGTAAATTTAATTGACGACTACCTAATTAAAATGGATTTATCTGAAAACTAAATTCCTTCTTACTCTTTCAATACCTACTTAACTAAAGCATAGTTTTACATGGAGTCATCCGATGACTCGTCATCTAACGAAAGACGTGAAAGTCCATTTAAGGTTGGGACAACGAGAAACCAGTATTTGCGGATGAAGAACTACTCTAACGCCGACCAAGTAGTGTCCTTTAGTTTACAATCATTGTCCGAAATTGTTATTAAACAATTGCCGTTCATCGTCGACTTGAACCGACCGCGTTTTCCTGACGTCGAAATTCTATAAAATCCGCGCTTCGAGGTCGCTCTTGAAAATACGATCCCGCGCGCGCGCGCCCCGTCTCAAAACTTGGCGTTAAAGGTTTATTTGCAAACTTCGCGTTTTAATAATAAAAAGACGCGGTTGCGGATTTAGCGCGAAAAGTTTTATGAGGAAGAAAAATTTAGTGTCTCCAATTAGAAGGTGGTGTAAGGAGTTGTGCGCGCTTTATTAGTTTTTAAGGTAAGTTCACCTCGATTGGTTACGCTTTTTAAATATTTATTTTTAGAAGCGTGTCCGCTGATCTAACTTTAAGGTAACCTTTCACCCACACTAAAATCAGTTACTTTAATTAAATGGTATTGGTTAGCGCATCACGTAACAAAGTGACACGCGTGATGTAATTGCCCATTCATTATCATAGTATTTACGCGTACAACACGTATTCAAATGCAGCAAACATTGTTATTTTAGTACCGTATGTGTGCTTATGTGCAAATGAAATTAGGCGGGGCTCATTTAGAACCTAGAAATTTAGTTTTGAATTTAGAAATCGCAATTTCCCTCGTGGCTACTAACATTGCGAAATGAGAATCGTACGAATTCAATGGTGCCTACTTAAAAAATGTAGGTATATTCAGTACGAACTACGTAAAACGACCAAAATGTTTGTATAATAAGTTCATTTCCATTTGGAACTACTAAACAGGTTCTTTGTCTTGTTTTTGGACTTAATTTCAGTTGTAACGAAATATACCTAGCATCAGCGCCGCATCAGTCACAGTCGGATTCCGATAGGCGTCGTTTTTGCCCTTTTGTTAAATGTAAACTTTTTTGGCAACCACGTAATTTTGCGGTTACCAAATTGGCTACTGCTGATCGTGCCTGTTAAATGAGCTGGAAAAAACGATCCTTAACAGAGAATATCGGGCTAAAAGTAAGACACACCTTAGTACAATACAATGGATCAAGCACAAATTTCCATTAATGAATTCTTTAACACTCACTCTGCATAATATATATCTATAGTTCTATTGATAGCACATTTTTCACATTCATATTTGTCTAAATCGGTTCCGCAACTCAGTCTTTGTCCGCAAGGTTGACACCTAAAGTTTAAAAAAAACTCCAGAGGATATTGCCTCGTAAGAATGTTTGAGTGGTTGAAATTTTAGACGAATCGGCCAACCTGGCCCATTACAAAATTTCCACTCTGTCATATATTCACTGAAAATTTACGAAAAGAAATGCGAAACGAAGGAAATGCTTCTAAGATTTATTAAATTCCAAAGATTCCTACAAGATTTCAAGGCGTTTGAAAAAACAAGGTGATCCCCGGGAGGTAGGACATGTAATAAGCTGGAAACGACTGCAATTGATCCGGAAAAATTAAACAATCGAGTTAGACTGAAACTTTCGTCGGCAAACTTCTTGGATAGATTATTCGTTGAATCGCTGTCTTCAGGACAAATGTTTTCAATCGTTATCCCTTTGTGTTTATAGAATGAAATCAAGCAAGATTTTCATTGTTAACCAGGTTTTAAATGGCGAAGAGAAAACTTTCAATACATTCATCCACCATAATTTTTATTACTATTTTTAGCGCATTCCCATAAAAACAAAAAAAAATGCGCTATTGTGATCACTTTGTCCGTCCGTCCGTCCGGTCGCTACTACATCTTTCTCTTAAGAGCTATCGTTCTACTTTTTTCGCTATTTGGTTCGTTATGGTTAGGCTAGTCAAAATAGGTGGTTAAGGTAGAAAAAATTAGTAACAAAGTGATCTCTGCGGAAATGAGTACTCAACAGGGTCCTTATTAACCCCTCAAAAATCGCACTTTGTCGCATTGGTGGAACTTGGAAAAAAATGGCCGCCATCTTGATTTTTTTCGAATTTATTAAATATTTCGTAAAGTATACATTATATCAAAAAAACTCAAGAAACTTTTTTTATGGAGAATCCAAAGTTACCTGTCATAAAAAATTTGGGGAGCCAATAATCGCATGTTATGAATTTTACATTGAAATCCCTATGATGCGTTACGCAAGTCACCACCCTGTATAGTGTGTGACGTACCTAACTGGTTAATATCATGAATCTTCTTTGGACACCGGTACAGATTTAAAATAATTTTAAGTCCTGATTTAATTAAAACTGCTATATCTGCATTAAGTTCTTGAAATACATCTAAGTCTCGACACAGGTGTGATACCCAAATCATATAAATTTCAATAACTTTTTTGTTTTTTGATCAATAGACTTAAACCTTTTTTTATCATAGGTAACTTTTGATTCTCCATAAAAAAAGTCTCTTGAGTTTTTTTGATATAATGTATACTTTACGAAATAATTAATAAATCCGAAAAAAATCAAGATGGGGGCCATTTTTTTCCAAGTACCACCAATGCAACAAAGTGCAATTTTTGAGGGGTTAGTAAGGACCCTATTGAGTACTCATTTCCGCAGAGATCACTTTGTTACTAATTTTTTCTACCTCACTTGTATAAACCTGCCTAAATTGACCACCTAGGTGTCGAGGCTTGCACTAAGGAAGGAATTTTTTCTGCATTTTTACTACAAAAGTTATAGTAAAAAGTCAATTTTTTCATGTACCATCATTTTACACTTTGGCCGTTTATTAACGATCCCCGAGATATAATTTTGTATTGTCTGTCTGTTATCTGTGTGTCTGTTGTCTGACTGTTCGTCTGTCTTCCCGTCCGTCTGTCTGTCTGACAGAAACGTCGGATCGCTTTGAAAATTGCTACGTATCTTCTCAAGGATATAAGAAAGGTCGCTATTGTTTTTCAGCTACGTAGACTAAGGGGCAACAAAGTTACAGCGCAAAAGCTGAGCAAACCTCCAAAAAATGGGGTTCTTGTATCATTTTTGTTCCAAAGAACACATGAATGTCCTGGTTTTCTGTGTTAGTACATATTCCTTAAACCGCAAGCAACCATGCAGACGAATTAAAAAAATTTGCGCATGCGCAATCCTTTGTTAAGATACTTTAAATGAAATTTTGTATATAAGCACCTCAAACGAATCAAAAAATTTCTTTTGCGCATACGCAATCCGGACTTTTTTATTTGTTATGATATTTAAATGAAATTTTGTATATACGTACCGCAATTAAAGGTAAATCTAATACCAAATTAAAAAGTTTGTTTTAAAAACTATGTTGATTTGAGAGGATAGAATCAACCCCTTAAGGAGGTGTGTTGTAAATTGATGCGTGAAGATCTCGATGATCGTTCGGTACTCAGTTGTATATTTCTGTGCTTCTAAATTCTATACGCTAAGATGATTCATATAAAATTCAAGTTGAAATTGCATTTCAAAGAATAGGTTGTGCATGCGCAGTGATAACTTTCTGATTTGTGGACGGATTTTATTGGTTATAAGATTGGATACGAATTTGGTTAGAACAGTGCTTTTTGTAAATCGTTTACGATTACTTTTTTAACTTGTTTCAACTGCGGGCGTTTAAAACAATTTTTTTTAATATTATCAATTGTAAGTGCATAGATCTATTCTTTTGTTGCGTTCGCGACTTACGCCGGAAGTTGCAGCATAAGATAATACACTGGACGTTTAATTGATTTGTCCTCGACTAAATACGTGAGAAATTTACGCGACGGTATTCGGTCTATCCAACCGTTCGTTTCAAAGTGTTAGTACATTTAACTGTAACCTAAGGGGAAAGAAGTACCACGTTTGGTGTACACCAAATATTCAAATTCAAATTAATTCACGTTAATTCAATTTCAGGTAGATTCAAATTAATATAAATTCAAATTAATTCACGCTGCACAGACTGCGCATTGCCAACTTTCATAATTATGGAGATATTGCTTTAAAATTTTAACCAAAAATGCTTTTAGTAAAAGCAAACGTATCGCATATTGTAAACATCAGATTAATGCGCAATATCAACTGTCTTATTTATCGAGATATCTTTTTGAAATTTTACCTATAGCATAAATTAATTGTGCTTATGCGTGAACGCAACGCCAACTTTTTTATTTGTGGAGATATTTTTGTGAAATTTTAACCATATATGCCTCTAGTAACGAAAAACATAGTACACATAGCTATGGCCTTTTGGGAAGAACTGATAAGTTTATGGAAAATGCGCTGAAGTTATTCGCCTTAGGACGAAAACCTTTTTACTTGTTTTCATTTACAACAGATGCGGAATATGTCGCGCCCAACGAAACAGCTAAACAAATTATAAGGCCAAACCGTCTTTTTAGCGAAATTGCACCCACATGCAACGGTACCAACGCTTCATGCGGGCAATAAACCTCGCTCGAAACCTAAGTTTTCACAAGAGATCGAAACGTATTGATGTACGAGAACGAGTTCAAAAATGAACATTGTACACGTTGCACGTGAAGAACAAGTTGCGGGTATTTTAACGGAGCTAATCCTAAAAACTTTGTCTTCAAGAAAAATTGGAGATGCTTACATTGTAAAATACATGGGAATTCCGAACGAGGAAGGTAAAGTGGTATAGTAGAGGAGGAAGGGTGATGGATATGGTGATTTGTTAATAGTGTACGAGTGTTTCTCTGTATTTTTTCTAAATCTGTATTTGTCCCCATGTGTAATCCCAAAAGACTATGTAAGTACTGGTGTGCCATAAGTGTTAATAGATTTGATTATGGTATTTCTACTATGTAACTGTGTATTCTCTGTAGGTATTGTGTGTTTGTTTTATACATGTATGTTTAATGTGCGTGTTTTGCTTAAAACCAAGATACTTACAAGTTTCATTCTTGTCCATGGAAATTATTAAATTATGTTTAATGTTTTAACCACAGTTAGTAGTGTTTAACAAATATGAAATTGGATTAAGAGAAAGACAAAAGCAAAGCGCCTTGAAAAATTCCTCTTTTAATTTGTATTGGGTCAGTAATAAGTTTAGTATCGTTTAGTGTAAGTGTTAACGTAGTGTTCCAACATGACATTATGTAACTGAGGAATTGTGTAATATTGTTGCTAACTTTGCATATTGAGAGTACTTGTTGTAACCAAGAGTGTGGCACTGAGTCGAATGCTTTTTTGTAATAAACGTATGCAGTGTGTATGTTTCGTTTGTTATGTCTGCATTGTTCAAGTATTACAGAGTCTATAATGAGTTGCTCTTTACAGCCTGTGGAATACTTGGTACACCCTTTTTGTTCTTCGTATAAAATGTTGTTGTCAGTACAGTGTTGGTATATTTTGTTTGTAATGCATGTAGTTAGGATTTTGTATATTGTAGAAAGCTATGTAATTGGTCTGTATTTTGATCGATCTTGGGTATTGTTGTCTTTTGAAAGCATGTAAGTGATTCCTTGTGTAAAGAATACATGAGTGCGATCTGGTGATTTAAGAATTTCAGTAAATTGTGGTGCAATATTCTTATTTATTTGATAGATTATACCATTGTTTAAAGTATTTAAACAATGATTATACATAAATCACGTATAAACAACCCTATACATAACAATCCTCTAGATCTAGAAATAAATTTCATGTTCGTTCTAAACTTATAATACCTACGTAGGTAGTTTTTTTTTAGAAAATTTGCATTTACATGTACCTATAGCAATCCTCGATTGCGAAACAGTGTCCACAAGATGAAGAATGTATTTTATCCAAAAATACCAACCTGCTGAAGCGAAAGGTATAAAAGCACGTAATTCGGCGATCATTAGTCACCCAGCCCCCTTTCTATTCAAATTCTAGTTGTTCCAAACGCACCCCTAGACAGTTACTTGACGCATTTTAATCGTAAGGCTTACAATTGAAATGTTTTTAACATTGAATTTATAAATTCAATCCTTTTACTTTGCTTGAAACGTACAGATAGAAGCATGTTTGCGTATAATTACCCCTTACAGCCACTCCCGAAAGAAATTATTAAAGGAAATAAAGGCGCTCATTCATTAATTTTACTTTGACCTAAAATCTCACGAATGCAAAAAAAGATCGAAGAACGGAAGCGGCTTGCCTTGCGTAGGTTACTAAAAATGGACGCGAGTACCTAAAGTAATAAATGATGTCTAGGTCATAACTGCTGATGGCTGTCCACCTTGACATTAGCACTATTTAACGATCGTTTTTCGCCAAAAGGTCAAGGCGGGAATGGCTGTGCATTGTGTTGAAGGGGTATTTGTAATACGCGTTGAACTGAGAAAATATCACGATAATTAAACGTCCTGAGTAATGTACAAGCAATTTCCCATCTGATGGTGGGCGGGTGGCAATCAATAAAGACACCTTACGTAACTGAGCGATAAACCACAACTATTTTGTTTAATGACGAATTTGGGTTAACGTCTTTAAACCTTTTATAAAAAAGGGTAAAAAACTAAACTTAATTAAATTTTTACGTTCTTCTGCCCACATTTGAATGTTGGGACGTTATGAGCACATCGTGCGTACGTACCACTTCTGCAAATGCTACAATTTGCAAATGATTTTCATCGCAAGATGTTGCCAATGTCTATTACGACAACCTACAATTAGGACTAACAACGTGCATCCTCAATTGAATCATTTCGCAAGCCTAATTTTTCATTTAATCTCCTACTATTCGAGTAACGATTATTTTACGTTTATTGGCATCGAACTTTTAACGTCCATTAATCAATTGGGTCAAGTAAAAATAGATTGAGGAGTTCCTTGTGGAATGATCGCCATCGGCAGAATTTAAAGTAGGTATGGCGATTGGTTTACAGGAGTATAAAAGTTGAACTACTACCTGTCAAGACGGTTGGTTGGTATAAATTAATTTCTTCCGTTGAGACCTTTCATTAGAGTACCATGAAGGATAAAACTAGTTCCACCCCCCACCTCCGCTTTTGATAAAAGGTCAGAAAGAAAGGCGGTAGTTGACAAAAAACAGTTCCTTTTGTGGAACCTTTAATTAGAATATCATAAAAGATAAAATTACCAATTATGGGTTGTCGCATGTAAGAGTTATGCACTTTCAAAAGCAGCATCTCAGGAAATAATTCATGATGCGCCCCTCTTAAGAGAGCGAAACAATCCAGGACTCTAAGACTATGACCCCAAAAATTGTTCAACACGACAGAAGTGGGTCCGGACGGACAAAACGCAAACAAAAAGCACATTTTTTAAATCTTTAAAAATGCGCTAAAAATACGTATTCCAATTCCCTGGATTCACTATCGAAGATCTTCGCTGTATTCTTTCAAACAGCGATTTGCGTTTTCCCACAACTGTAATAATGTAACGTGGCTTCCCACTTGGTGACTTTACGAAATCCGCCTTTTTATTTTACGGACGCATCCCTACCAAATTTTCTAATTTTCTTTGCTCTGCCGCTTAATAATATAAACCCCATTTAAAAGGCAAGTGGCAAGATTCGTCCTTCCTCATTTTAGTAAATTTAGATTTGCGAGGAAGTTCGTAGTTTTCATTTTAAAATGAATGGTCATATTTTTGGCTCTGCGTATTTAAATTATATAGTGTTGTTGTTAATGGCTTTCGAAAGTCTTAGGTTCCCGTGAGTAGAAGATAAAAAGAGATAATCTTACCTCAGGAATTGGGAAACTGACAAAATTGCATTGCTGCGATTGCAATTTAGCAAAAAATTGAGTGCTTAGGTCAGAGGAAAGTCTAAAGCTCGTATCATTCAGGGGAGTGCTTAGGTCAGAGGAAAGTCTAAAGCTCGTATCATTCAGGGGATACCGCGAATTAATTTGCTCTTGAGAAAAAATGGTTCTGTTAATTACCAGGGGCCATTTTGAAAAAGCGTCAATTAATTAAGTAAGAATAGGTAGGGGTTATTCGGGGAATTTTTTGTAGGCATTCATGTCTGGGTTACGAAACAAAATTTGTTTTCTGATAGGTTAACTATGGAGTCCGTAGTATAGAACAAAGTAAAAAGAATTCGGTTCCGAACCACTCGTAACATCCCCTGTGTGGATCAGATTGATAGTTTTCTTTGAGTAGCAAAAAACGTGCGAGATTTGTCAGGAAAGCTTCCATCTTTCGGGTCGTGATTGTGGGTATTTTTCTCGAAACGGAAATATTCAAGCGAGCTCCGTGAGTTACAGTCTAAGGGGAAACTTCTTGATGTACACCCCTCTGAATTAATTTGAATAAACGCGAATCAATTACGCCCACACCGATAGCATTTAATTTTATTGAAATTATTTCCATTATTATTGTCATATTTCTCTGAAATGTTATATAGACACGGTGTCCATTTTTCGAGTGCCACTATGGGGATCTCACTTATCTTAAGAGATAGAAAGCTGGTTAAATGGGGGCAAAGTTGCAAATTTCCGTGCTGAATAAGAATCTGAAAATAAAGTTGAAATATTTTCAATACTTTTTTTTATCCTGTTTTTAATTACGTTCAAGATGACGGAGAAACACGTGGCAACTTTAGTTTTTCTTATGGGCGCCATATTGAATTTTGACATTTTGGAATTACGTCTTTTTTTCTCTTTACAACGATATATCACACATAGTGGTTCAGTATCACATTTTTCCTAAAAACACAATTTTTCATTTTTTGAGAAGAGTGCTTTGGAAAAACAAAACGTTCTTTTGTTGTCAACAAAAGTTTGACAGTTTGATCCATCTGTCTGGTTGCAGCGTTGTCAGAGAAGTAGAAATTTGATTTGATCTCAACCGCTTGCAAAATTGCCTGCTCATATTAATTGGGTATATCACCATATTGCTGTCTACATCTTTTAAAAGAATCATATTCGCCCAAGTTTTTATGCAGCAAGGAAAAATACCTCAAACTAGGTTGTTGCCCCTCTGGATAACGCTGCAAGTATGTTGCAGCAGTCATGTGGGCATTTCGATGAGAAGTGTAGTAAATTTGGATCATATCTCTTTGATCTGCACTTGAAAAAGGCAATTTCGCATTACATCTAGCATAAACCTAAATGACACTACATGAAATAAGTCAACCTTTTGTTCACAACAAAAGAACGTTTTGTTTTTCCAAAGCACTCTTCTCAAAAAATTAAAAATTGTATTTTTAGGAAAAATGTGATACTGAACCACCATGTGTGATATATAAGAGAAAAAAAGAAGTTATCTCAAAATGTGAAAATTCAAAATGGCGCCCATAAGAAAAACTAAAGTTGCCACGTGTTTCTCCTTCATCTGGAGAGTTATTAAAAACAGGATGCCATATTTGAAATCTCCATTAAAAAGTGTCCGAATAATGTGTTAATTAGAAATGTCTACTACGATTAGTTTATCATAAAAAAAATAAAAACGAAAATCAGAAATTTTTGTTTTTTTGAGATATCTTCAAAACTATTGAAGATATTTGAAATGTCTTTTCAGATTCTTATTCAGCACGAAAATTGGCAACTTTCTATCTCTTAAGATAAGTGAGATCCCCATAGTGGCACTCGAAAAATGGACACCGTGTATATATATACAGTATAATTGCTACCTTTTCCACTGCCATTGCAGTAGTCATCTGAGAGAGAATCGAGCATCTGACTTACTTCCCATAGATGCAATTCATTTAATGGGCGTGCAGGAGACTGGGTTGAAATGTAGAAAAAACTGAAAAATTTGCTGTACGAAACACCTGTAAAATTCCTTCCTAGGTGTAGTTTCGGGAAAATTGTGAATAAAATTGCAAAAAAATATCTGATAGTGATACACTTGCCCAATGAACAGACGATCAACGATCAAAGACGTTTTTTTTTATTTTTGGAAATGCGCAAACAGTGTAATAAATGTAAACAACATACTCAAATAGCCACATGGCGCCAAAAATTAGTATAAATAAAGTGCTATATTAAAATGTACTTAGCTAAATATGAAAACTACTGAAAGCACTTCAAAGACCAACATTTGCGCATCCACTTCCTCTAAAAAATGCTCTCCATGCGGTGACTAAGTCAATGTTGCAATGCATGTAGCACTCAAACTTGAGGGAACGAATTAGTTCAAGTACAAATATTTATAAACCTGCTCTAGTTTGAACGAAAATAAACCGCGTGTGTGTGTCACTTCATTCATATTGCAATTACATAGAAATGGCTTTGTTACAGATTTCTCGTCACGATGGCACTCTTGAAGTCGTTTTGTCTTTGCGGCAGCTTGAGGACAGGAACGCTCATTGCCGGTTTTGCTGGAATTGTAAGTATCTCTTCCCAATTTGGCCGCGATTGTTAACGTATACATCGTAGATTCTTGCAATTCTGGGGATAGTGGTCATTTTTACTGTTCCCGTGGAGATAAGGACAATCGTTTTAGATTGGCTACCAAAGCTGGCGGTGCAAATCATTATGGCAGTTAATTTTGCAATGACCATCTTGATCTCAATCCTTCTTATTATTGGTACTATGAAGGTGCGAGCAGTTCCAAAATCGGCATAAGGGATCGCTCATTCGTTGTGTTTCAGAGGAACATGTACCTGATGATCCCGTGGGTCCTGCTGGGTATCATGCTGGCCATCGGCCTTGTGGTATCCGTCATCTATACGGCCGTGGATTTCTATCTGAAGAAAGATTCGCTGACCGGAAGCGTGGTTCTCGTACTCGGACTAGCATTTTTTGGTAAGTTTGTGGACGCTGCAGAACCTCAAAACGTTTAACTAATATTTTAGTGGTCTACGTATACATGTGGATGGTTGTCTATAGCTTTTTCGCGATTATTAAAGAGGAAACGGACCGAGGCGCCTACACCAAAGATCCATTCCGAAGGGCTTACAATTAGATTAATTAGAACGAACGAATATATTTTTATGTCCTCATTTACTCCGGCTATTGTTTCAATGTGCCTTTAGCATATTATTAAGATAGTTTATTTTTCGAAAAGACTAATTATTGTTAATTTTTGTATATTTTGTGTTAATAAATTATTTTTATGGTTAACAAATGGCACATAGCGTCAATGATGATGGTATAACATGTTACATAGAAAAATAAGTGTTTTCCAATTACGTTCCAAATCAGTAATAAAATATGAGGTGTTCCATTAAAAAAAAAGCAAGTTTGATACGCCACTGGAATACAGCAGGCCCCTGATGATCAAACCTATTTTAGAAATATGGCGACGGTAAATGTGTACAGGGTGACCAAATAAGAATGCGAGGTACTATATCTGGGAACCTGTCCATCGTAGAGGCTTGCAGTAAAAAAAAGTTATTACTAAAACGGCCACGAGAAAAACCGGGAGAATATTTTGTTTAAATCGGCTCAGCCGTTTCAAAGATACAGAAGGTGTTCTTTACGGAAACATTTGAATACCCCCCCCCCCACTTCATTTTTAGAGATACAGCAAAAATGGTCAAACAAAAAAGGTTCAGATTATTGTCGACTTCAAAGACCTGGCATCTTTTTGTTAGGTTAATATAGCGGAATTAACAGAAACATCACTTTCTTAGATTCCAGATTGCAGTTACGCCCCCTAGCGACCATTTCAGAAACTGAAAAATATTTTCCAGGTTTTTCTCGTGGCCTTTTAGTAATAACTTTTTTTACCGCAAGCCTCTGCAATGGATAGGTTCTCAGATACAGTACCTGGCATTCTTAGTTGGCCAGCCTGTGCAATTTTACTCTAAGATTTTTGTATCTTTATGGTAAAGAAATTATGATCCGAAGAGTCTTAGGTGCTACACCCTGTATATCCCGTAAACATGGATCAATTGTTGGTGGTAAAGTATAAGAAACTAAGCATAACTTTGCTTAAGCCAATGTGTTTGTTTAAGCATTGAAAGGAAATTAATTATTTTATTTATTCATAACCCAAGTTCGTAGTTTATTTAACCGTAAAGAAACTAAAAGAGACTTAACAATGTAAAGTAGCAAGCGCAGTTAGAAATGCAATTTTAATTCATTAAATTAATACTTATACTGCAGTACGTGTGTATATTAAGTATCAGGGAAATGAAGCGGATTATTGTAATTAAAATAAGAGCGAGTTAAAGACGTCTTGTTGTTACCGAACGTTGGATAGCAAAAAGCTTGTAATACCGCGGAGTAGATATTTAAACCATTCCTTGTTGCGTTTATGAGGCCAAGATACCTCTATATAATAGAGGAATCGATAAATATGAGTGTAAATAGTGGGAAAAGGGCGATTGTACGCAGTGTTTTCGAGATTTCAGTGGTGGATGATCCAATTGGAATGAGATAGATACCACTGGATGCGTCTATGAATTTCCTTGATTCTTCTACTGGAAACGTCTCGTCTATATCTACTATTGTCCCTTTGTGAATACTCATTTCCGACGCTCCATTACGGACACTCGCAGGTTTCAAGGTCACGGCCGAGATCACAGTATCTATTGGAGTCGAGAAAACGTACGAGTTACCTCTTAGGTATCCAGGAAAAGAGTTTGGTCGTTTTCTCAAGAGAATTATTGCACAAATGTGCATTTTGGCATCTATGGACTTCAATCTTGGTGAAAGTATGGCTTAAAATCCGTGGTCGGATGGACTGACAAATATTTTTCTTGGTCGTTAAAACAAACTTCGAAACTAGAATCCTATAAGTGTTTGCAACACTAAAACAAAATAGCTCCTATAAGCAAAGAAAAAAAGTATTTATGGAAGTATCCCTCCGTCTTTCACATCCATCGTAGAAAGAGCAGTGTATCTCACCGCATTTTTAGGGAAATTTTTCAAAAGAAAAAAATTCCCCTTATGTGATGGCTTTGTCCGTCTGTTCCTCGTGTAACTGAAGAACGAAAAGCTCAAACTTTCGTCAATGGATTTCTACGAGTTCAAGGATTAGTGCTATTGAATATGAGCCGGATCAAAAGTCTGGTTTCCGAATGTGAGCCAAAGAGTGGCCTAAAATTTCCCTACTGAAAATCGTATGCGATGCTTCGTATCTTGTTCTTGACATGGACGTTTCAGACCTCCCATTTTCCTCAGGGGGCAATCGATTGATCATAATTTATTTATACTCTCACTCACAGCTCACGTAAGTCTGAGAAGCCAATCACTGACTACCACCGTTGAGTGAACGCCATTTGTAACTGTCGTATAATTTCAAATAACTTGCGTCTAATTGGGACAGTGTTGCCAGATTTAGAAATTTAAAAGTGATAATATCTACTTGAAGCAGTCACTTAGAGGAACATTTTTATTAGACTTTCATTTTCGCATGTAGGAAGTGGAGAGGCGAGGGGGGGGTCCCACCGCGTGACTTTGCCTGTAAACCAAGATTCGCGATTTACCATTTTTATTAAAAAGTTCCAGCGCACTTCTTATTACAAAGTTTTATGCAAAAATGCCCACTCGCATTGATAATAATTATATATGTTACATTCTGTTCGAAAAAAGCAGGTGTCCTCGTGCGCCCATTGTGGTGTTTCTTTGATTTGTTAGCTTCTTGCAGCTCTTTTAACATACAGATAGAAACACTGATTCAAACACCAATAGATGCTAACGTATGTGTTTTGGTTTGTATCTTCCCTTCTCTTTCCACATCCCTCAATGAATGAACACTCTATCTTACCCGAGTCGTCACAATTCTCTTGACATGTGTCAAAGTCGAGTGTGCCGTCTTCGCTCAAACCACCAATCTCTTTCAAAACACATTCAGTGAACTGGTGCACTTTCGGGCACTTAAACGCTTGTTTCATTGACAGCTTCTCCATAAACGTTTGATCCACCCCTGTAATCCGCGTACATTTCGCCTTCGCCTTCCAGAAATCATCAGGGTCTTGCTAAAAATGAATGGAATTACTTTTGCCGTTGAGTAGGTTTATCGCATACAGGTAAACTGAGTCCGATCAAGCAAGCGAAGACCATAATACAAGCATTCATTTTGCTAAATAAGGTTGCTACCTCTGTAGCCTAAATATATACAAAAAGAGGTTCATGCTTCACGGAACAGAAATTATTATAATAAGGCACTTAGTCACCTGGTTGTTAAATGTAATCTAAACGAATGCACACAAACGCGCCTTTTTTTATATAAGTAGGTACTTGAAACGCTTATGTTATTTATTTATCCATAACAATTATGTATGGCACATAATAACGCTTACATTTTCGACTCCAGTGATCTATGAAAATCAAAATGTCATGCCAAGGGAAGTTGAGTGAAATGACATCTGTACCGAATCTTAGGGTCCACTCAAACCGACGCGGACATGCGGGAACGCGAACGGGAGCAGGACAAATGCGGGATACATTGCATATATTCGATGTTTTCCGGGGGCCGTACCGTTCGGTGACCGCCTCGTGCAGTTCCGAGTCTCGAAGAATCTGTTCGTTGAAAGTTATTCGCCATATCACTATCATGTCAAACTTTCGAACACGATCATAACGGTCAACGTTGAAATGTTTCCGAACACGTCACTGTGTTTGAATGACAGAACGGCTCGTTTCAATAAAAGTGTTCTTACACGAACCACCACGTCTCCATTGTCACTAAAATGGCAGCTCCTGACGAACGGATACCCGCACTCTTTATCCCCACCTTGCGTGGCGCCAATTTTAAATCATCCTTACCTCCCTGCCTAATCCTGCATTATCCGCATGCGTCCAAGAAAAGAAGAGTCACTATGGCCAAATTTATATGGTTAAATGCGTCTATTCAGTACCGAAATCGAAATATCGTCTCCACAGAGCAGTAGCAGCGCCCGGACGACAGAACATAGTTCGATTATTCTGTGAACGGTCCGTGCACAACGCACCTGGGAGTCCCACATCGAATCAACGAGAAGCCACGCCTAGATTTTGGTCGGTCCGTGTGCGTCCAACTACGTCCAAATTCTAAAGGCGAAACCTCGCTTTACTGTTATTGTACAGGGCGAGTCAACGATTGCGCGGAGTAACTTAACGAAAAGATTTTTCGATAGAACGCTTTTGTATTATGATATGGTTGAATATTCCCCACAGTTTAAAAATATTTGGAATTATACAGGGTGCGCTCACAAAGTAGGGCGCTAAAATGGAACATTTTTTAAATGGAACCCTCTGTATTTGAAGGCATTTTTTATTTCTACGTGTAATTGTACGACTTTTTTATTACATGGTTACTATCCGAAAAACTAGTAGTTTTAAAGATAATTCGATTTGTAAGAAAAATTTGGCATTTACAAGTGTCAGTTTATTGTCAAAATTATTACTTAAATTTTGATTCCAGGCTCTATATCTTTCATTCTAGGTACCTAATGTAAAATTCAAATAAATACATCTACTATGAGAACTATTTAAAAAAAAGCTTACAGGGTGTTTTTTGTAGGTCCAAAGTTACAAAATTTGATATTAAAAAATCACACTTCTTTAAATGGAATACCCTGCATATTATATTTATATCTTTTAGCTCTTCCAAAAACGTTCAACTTTTGATAATAACGTTCTATACCTATCTCTGATAGTTTTCGAAATATCTTGGTTTTCCTGGTTTTTATATTCTAAAAACACATTTTTTGAACATTTAATTTAAATAACCTAACAAATAAAAAAAATTGCATTGCGCAAATACAGAAGTTGGAATGCGCATGAGCAATATATTTTTTGCGTCTGCATAATTACTTGAGGTTTAAGAAATATTTACTGACACAGAAAACCGGGCATTAATATGTTGTTTCTAACAAGAATTATAAAAGATACCCTTTTTTAGAGGTTCGGGCAGTTTTTCGGCTGTAACTTTTTGGCCCGTTAGTCTACACAACTGAAAAAGAATAACGACCTTTCTTTTATCCTTACGAACATATTGTGTACCAATTTTCAAAGCGATCGGACGTTTCTAAACACTGACAGACGGACGGACAGGCGGACAGACAGCAGTACACAATTATAAACGATCTCGAGGATCGCTAATAAGGAGTATAGATTTATTTTTTTACCTAACTTAATATTCTTTCAGTTTATTCGTTACACATAATGTGCAATTTCATAAACCTCCACCACAATTTTTTATATTCAACTACATTAACCCGACGGTATTTTTTATACATTTTATAAGACCACATTGTATATATTTTAGCTACGGCCTGAAGATGACAATACTTAAAAAGTCGAAATCGATCGCCTAAAAGAAACATGACCAATAAATTTTCTTTGGAATTTTATCTATTTAATACTTATAGACTTACTATTTACCCGCCATCCCCTATCTTGAGGCCAGAAGAGGTTTATTAACCGACGAGTAGCCGAGGCATATCAATGTAATTATACAACAAGCACCAATTTAATTAACCAGAAGAAGTAGGAGAAGCGATAAATTTGTAACATGTCAATTCACAATAGAGCTTAGTTGGTTAATTATAATAATTTATTTTATAGCATATGTTAAATTTACATTTTAATAGGTTTGTAAGCCGTTTCTTTAACCGTAAGGATAGATAAACTGATTATTTTAATCGTAAGGGTAGATAAATGTGAAACAGTTGATTGTGCATTTTAATGACATCTGTCATTCTTCTTTCAAATGCACAATATAAAATGACGTTCAGAACATATGACGATTCTGTTTGTATGGAAACGATCGCGATGGCAGAACCTAAGCTTGCTATTTTTGACGCCTCTAAATTAAATTCAGAATTGTCAGAAGCTTTAATAGTTATTTATGCATCAAGGGCATTAAGGCGATATTTATGCCGAGGGCGACAGAGCCCGAGGGCCCCCGGCCCGAGGGATTGTAAGTCGCCCGAGGGTTAAATATTGAGTAATGCCTGAGGTGCATACAACATTTTATTTTTCATCGTTCCAAAGAATGCATTTCCAATATACAATATCATGATTATTGTTTGCCCAACATTAAAGTGCTTCATACGAATCAAGTTGCATCTTTTTTATTACATAATATAACCCCGTCAATCAATTTGACAGGCCATTTGAGGGCATAATGAGATAACAATCCATTATGCCCTCTCATTAGGCCCTTGGGCGTAATAGACTGCTTCATATATCACATATGACAGATATAATTGACATATAATAGGCAAATGAAAAATAAAATGATTTATGTGGCTTCTGCCATAATATAAAGTTTTGTATTATATATGACGATAAAGGGAAACTTTACCATCTCGTGAAAGTGCCACTCGTGAGTGACATCTTTCACTCAATGGTTAAAATGTTCCTTTATCGTCTTGTATAATAAATAAGTATAACCAACGGAGCTATTTTACAAATGAAGGGTTTCACAAACTGTGCGTCGCGACGCCCCAGGGGCGTTGTGTGTCGATGCATCCGAGCTGAGAGAGCTCCGCGCACATTCTGTCGACCTCCTTCCATAATTTCAAAAATATTTTCCCGATAATCTGGAGCACTATGACTGCTAAATACCGCGACAAGAAATTGAGAATTTAGCTCATATGCAATGGTTTAAATTAGGTATATTGGGAAAAAAGCAGAGGTCTACGCAGTAGCAAAGGAATGATTAGACATTGCCACCTGGATTAATAATTCGCCATTTTGTGGGTGTCATACGAGGAGATTTTTTGGGGAGATTCGTTCGTTAGTATGCAACGCACCCAGAGTACTACTGATAGCAAAACAATTTTCGTCCTACAGAATTTGGGAGTAAATATGCAGCGGGATCAGGTCGTGATCCTTGGAGTCTGGAGAAAATGAAGATTAACATATTGTTAATTAGTTACATAGATTCCCCATATAAAATTTGGATTATTTCGTGTCTGATCTGTGAAAAGTTCTATGAAGATTTGCGTTTTTTGGGAACAATAATAGAGCACTATACTGCTGAAGGAATTTGAGTGCGAGCTGTGTGCGAACTTGACAATCAAATCAAATAATATTTAGGAAAGAATTAAGTGAAAGTGTCGAATTTTTTACGCCACAAAGGAAATGATTGTGCAAAACAAACGGTGAAGATGCGAGTTCGCGTACTCGACCAAAAATAAATTCGTTAAATGCGCGAACTTTCGCATTAAGTTACTGCACCCCGAGTGAAACCATGAGATTTTGAACTCCCATTTTTGGAATACGTAACCCTAGAATGAAATCGGTGCCCGCCATTAGAATAAAACATGAACAAAAATGAGATATATCATTGCATCAAAAAAACACTCGTTATTTTAGGGTTGCAAAAGTTTCGTGTACAATCAATCACTCAGGAAAGGCATAATTATAACATTGTGTTAGTGCATTAATTCGTCCAACGCATTCACCTAAATATAGTTTAGGTATCTTTCAAAAACTACTTAGTTACAACAATGAATTTAGATCATGCGCTGACTTGCACATTGAAAATTGACTTACTTATCATTTTATCAATTACATTTTGAAAACAAGTAGTGCTGTTTGCGACACCTATCTGCAGCAGACCCTAACCAGAATAGAGCGCTACAGGCGCCCCAATTTGATTTAATTCCGCATTTTAATAATGTTATCGGGCGCAATTGTGATAAAGGTCTGCGAATTTCCGGACCTTTTATTCAGTTTCAAGGTAGCCGCGATACGAATTAAGTTCATTCATGTTCGCTGTCAAAAATTAAATTGAAAAGAGAGGAGCGAGAGACTCTGTAGATCAATAATGTAGTAGTAGGACATGGGGACGACATACGGTTGTGTTTTGAGGTCGGAAACTACTAAATATGTGCATTAGATATCTAAGCAAATTAAGTGTAATGTAATGGTGCTCCGGTTAAGTTAGTGTTAAAAATGCCTCTAGTGGATTTCATACGTAGAGCGTCCACTTATATTCTGGGAGCGGAAGATGATCCGTTCAATGAGAAAATGGCACGTTACGAAAATAACGAAGTGCTGTTTTGTAAAAATAACGTGTGCGTCCATCCACCGGCGATGATCCGGCAAGAAACTGACATCCTTCACCACCCAGGGTATTTAACAATCACCACGAAGACGTTCGTTGATCAGTATAATAACGTGAAAAGGCCGACGCTTTTCCTGACCTGGATACCCAACACAACCTTAAGGAAGTGTCCCGGTGCCCTTCAAAACGGATACAGCTTTCTGAAGAGGAACAGTGCCGACAGTTTGGCATCGAGCGATTCAAATTCCAGCACAATTTTCGATAAACATCAGCCAGAGCTCAAGTGTACAAATCCGTTTTTAAACTATGACGAAAAGCATTACATGGAGGAATCCAGCAGCGACGACAGTGATAAGCAAGAAATCAAAGAAGTTATAAACATAAATGTCGAAATCTCCAATCCGGACATAGAAATAACAACAACCCCCGATAGTGTTAAAGATGAAAGCGCCGAAAAGTTCAGCTTCTCCCGTTCGGAATCGGTCACATCCAACGAGAGCCAGTGCAACTGGATGTCAACGCCTGAATTTCTCGCACAGAAGC
The DNA here is from genome assembly GCF_008802855.1 of Photinus pyralis. NCBI lineage: Eukaryota > Metazoa > Arthropoda > Insecta > Coleoptera > Lampyridae > Photinus > Photinus pyralis. The sequence continues at coordinate 16,114,287 of NW_022170819.1, forward strand.
ATAATTTGGCATTTCCAGAAAGCAATAATTGTTCTCCAATTTTACCGACTAAACAACCCCACAAGTGCAGAACTTTTAACGTGGATTTAAGCCAGATGAGATCGTTAAGGTTGTTTTTCAGCGACGCGAACTGTACATGCGGACAGTTAGTTGTCGCGTCCAGAGAGTCTCAGTACAAAATTTTGCATTTTCACCACGGCGGTCTCGACCACCTAGCTCAAGTCTTGCATCAATGGCACTCACTGCTGCACAGCATCAAGTTTGCGAAAGGTAACTGCTTTCGAACAGTCAAAACCCAACCCGCTTTAGATTTTATTTTAGGATACGAGGAGAATCTGCCCTACCGCCACTTCATGGTCTGTCGCGCCGAAGTCTCGGACCTGGAACTGCACCCCGAAGAAGGGCAAGTGACAAAACTCACCGAAGACATGTACAGATCCCTCTTCAACGAAAAAGGACAGCTGGAGGACGACCTGGTTTTACGAAAGGCGATTTTCTTCGCGGGCATGGAACGATCGCTTAGAAAAGAGGTTTGGCCCTTCCTTTTGCACTGCTACCCCTATCAAAGCACCTACGAGGAGAGGTCCCAGATTGCCGAAATACGCAGACAGGTAGATACGCGCGCAAAACCTCACCGTGTACTCCAAACGTTTCCTCCACAGGAATACGAGGAAATAACACGGAGACGTTTGGATTTGTCGGGAAGTCAGCGCAATCACTTCAGGAGGAAAATTCAGAGCGTCGTGGAGAAGGACGTGATTCGCACGGATCGGGGCAACCCCTTCTTCTCGGGGGACGACAACCCTAATATAGCTATAATGAAAGGCATTCTCCTTAATTACGCCGTTTATAATCCCGGACTTGGGTAACGCGGAAAGTTGTAAATTAACCCGATTAAATTGAAACTCAATAGGTACACTCAGGGAATGAGCGACCTTTTGGCACCGGTCCTATGCGAGTTGCGCGACGAAGTCGCGACCTTTTGGTGTTTCGTTGGCCTTATGCAGCGGGCGGTTTTCGTAGCGACGCCGACCGACAGGGATATGGATATATCGTTAAAGTACCTAAGGGAGCTGGTGAGAGTCATGGTTCCGCACTTTTACGAGCATCTCGAAAAGCACCGGGACGCCGCTGAATTGCTCTTTTGCCATCGCTGGATCCTTTTGTGAGTAAAGTTAGGCGCTCAACTTTTTTCGGTTATGGCCTCGTTTTTAGATGTTTCAAGAGGGAATTTACGGAAGCTGTTGCGCTACGGATGTGGGAGGCGTGCTGGGCGAATTACCTTACAGATTACTTCCATTTGTTTTTATGTCTCGCCATCATTTGTGTGTATGCAGATGATGTTATTGCTCAGGATTTGAGAGCCGATGAAATGCTCCTACATTTTAGCTCGTTAGGTAAGCAAATTCCGTTCTTTGATTGTCGATTTCAGCGTTTCGAGCAAGTTTTCTGTAGAATTCGCAAAAACAGAAAGCATTTTTTCGTGCTGATTGTAAATTATCGCATTCAGATCGTGACTGGTTTACTAATAGACCCATTGGCTTATTCTTAATTTGTACACGACTAACCCCTACTATTATTGAATTACTTTTTCAATGTCGATCTATTCTTTTTCCACCCATAGGATACCCATACTTCTTACGTTATTCACAGGAACAAAGTCGAAACTCGAAAGGAGGGAGGGGTATCTTATATGGTGATGAGAAAAATAGGGGTAGGAGGTTGTAAAATTCCCTTCTATTGTCCACATTGCAAAATTGAAAAATACCTACTGATATCCGTATTGTTCTAAATAATAAAAATGAATTGTTCTAATAATAAATGCTGCATACTAGGAAAAAAAGGGTAACGCGGTAATATTTCATGTAATTGGATGGATCAGCAAAATCATTACAGTTATGCAAAATATTCTGATTTAGGTGTAAAATATTGTGAAACCTTTAGACTTACCCAAAGTAATACAAAAATACATTACTGTGGCGAGGAAATATTGAAGGACGAGGCCCCTTTGGGGCCGATTACTTTAATTTCTGAGTCAAGTAGTGTCATTTTTGTGCGAGTTTTGTATTAAATTTTACCCGAAATCGTATTTTAATTTTAATGAAACTAAAATTTCCTGACAGAAAGTAGGCATGAAAATGAAGGTTTCAGGACGATTTTGGGTAAAGAAATATATACCAGGTAGCGAATGCATATGGGTTCAGGTTATATATTTTTTGCCAAAAAAACCTATGCAAACCGGGTTTTTATGTAGGCAAACTGATTTGAAATCGGAGAAAAATAATTAAAACAGCTGAATTTTTTCCACGAACGAAATCCCGGGGGGTTGAAAGGGGTGTTTTGCAATTTGCGTCAAAACTATTAAGGCGAATATGTGTAATGTAAAAGTAAGTTAAACAACTGTTGATGTCTACACTTTTTTCTCATAACCTCAAATTTTTCGGGACAAACCGGAAAAACTGTCTTTTTCGTTTTCTATTGATATTTATGCGAACAAAAGTAATCGGGGCCTGATATTCGGAAGAAAGACACTTTTTGGGCCCGTAAAATGGAGACGTTTCCGAGATATTGACGATTTTCGAAAAAACACCTCTTTTTCAGCTGGATGAAAAATATTTTTTTTTTCATCGTACAGAGCTGTGCGGGGTTACAAAATTTTCGTAAAGACTTCTATTTTAATAAGAAAAAATAAAAATATCGTTCCAATAGAAAAATTTCGAAAAAAACGCCAGAAACTGAAAAAACAGTTTTTCGATATAATGTACATACATGTTTTTTTAGTATCAATCACAATTAACAAATTTTTTATTACGTATGTTTTCTTTTCTTTATAGATATAAGTACAGGGTGGCCAACTAAGAATGCGAGGCACTGTATCTGAAAATCTATCCATCGTAGAGGCTTGCGGTAAAAAAATTTATTACTAAAACGGCCACGAGCAAAACCTGCGGAAAATATTTTTGAGTTTCTGAAATGACCGCTAGGGGGCGTAACTGCAATCTGGAATCTAAAAAAGTGATGTTTCTGTGAATTCCGCTATATTAACTTAACAAAAAAATGTCCGGTCTTTGAAGTTGACAATAATCTGAACAATTTTTGTTTGACAATTTTTCCTGTATCTCTAAAAATGAAGTGGTGGTGGGGGGGGGGGGGTATTCAAAGGTTTCCGTAGAGAACACCCTGTATCTTCGAAACGGCTGAGCCGATTTAAACAAACTCGGGTTAGTTCAAAAGAGCTATTCTTCAGCTACAAATATTATACTATTTGAAGTTTTGTTAGTTTCACATATCGCCGCTTGAGGGCTTTTTTCGACATTCCGACAGAAATGGTTAATTTTCTCAAAAAAATTAAATGCATTGGTTCGATTTTTTTTTCATGAAAAAGTCGCTAAATGATGCCTACACAAGTTCGCGAAAACAGCATCTCGATATCTTGAGATATATATATATATATATATATACAGGGTGTCCCTAAAAGGTCTGTACAACGCGCTACCAGGGGTTCTTGGTATCAAAATAGGACGATTTAACCCAACTTACCTCTATCCAAAAGTGCTTCGGTAAGACGCTATCTACCGCCAAAAATTCAAAAAACAAATCGTTATTTTTATTTTATCGGAAAATGGTTTTGCCGATTAAAATGAAAGTCGGGATGTGAATGTCTAATGTAAAAAGGGTCTTTCTTTGTGATATCATCGTTTTGATTGTAGTTGCTATGTAGGTGGTAAAATACTGACCATCCACATCTGAAGAGGTCTAAAACTTTTTAACTACTATTTTGACGGTTCTGAATTTTTAGACACTGATAGACAGTTTACTTGCAAGCATTTTTTGTCTCTTGATGAATATCGCTATCTGTGATGGTTTACGAAAAAAAAAAAATTTAGGCATGATGAATGGCATGCACCATACATACATAACGTACCAATGTTGCAAAGGGCACAGTTTAATTTATTACGCCGTATAATGCTTTGTATGCGTGAAAATGGTGGTCACTTTGAACATTTAGTACGTTTAAATTAATACATTACATTGACTTACTCTGTTGTGTTCGTTTTATTCTACATTACTTGCTTGCACTACGGTTTCATAGCCTACTTCTTGCTTGCACTTATGGTTTTTGAGGAACAATCGCATGTATGGTGCATGCCATTCATCATGCCTAAATTTTTTTTTTTTCGTAAACCATCACAGATAGCGATATTCATCAAGAGACAAAAAATGCTTGCAAGTAAACTGTCTATCAGTGTCTAAAAATTCAGAGCCGTCAAAATAGTAGTTAAAAAGTTTTAGACCTCTTCAGATGTGGATGGTCAGTATTTTACCACCTACATAGCAACTACAATCAAAACGATGATATCACAAAGACCCTTTTTACATTAGACATTCACATCCCGACTTTCATTTTAATCGGCAAAACCATTTTCCGATAAAATAAAAATAACGATTTGTTTTTTGAATCTTTGGCGGTAGATAGCGCCTTAACGAAGCACTTTTGGATAGAGGTAAGTAGGGTTAAAAATCGTTAAATCGTCCTATTTTGATACCAAGAACCCCTGGTAGCGCGTTGTACAGACCTTTTAGGGACACCCTGTATATTTTTTTTTCTTATATCGTGATGGCCAGCATTTCGAGCATTTACGGTGGCATTAAAAGCTTCCTTTTTTAAATCGATCCAGCTTAGGGCCACAAATTATATAATAAAAATAATTCCGGAAAAAAGAGCTTAAAAAAATAAAATTTTGAGGGTATAAAATTTTCTTTGGCCTAAATTTTAGGTTAGGAACAAGATATAGAGACAGGGGCGGACTGGGTACTTACTAATGAAGTTGGCGGAGGGGGGGGGGGTAGCTCTGCGGTGCACTCCTTTTTCGGAAATCAATTACAATACAGTTTTTTTTTAAATTGCAGCTAATAATTAAAACTTTTGATTGAGACGTCCGATCGAAAAAGTACGAATTGTTTTAGATTCTACGCACAAAAATTAATAAGAAAAAGTGTTTTCCCGAGAAATTTTGGTGCAGTCAATTTTTGGTAAAAAAGGAAGGTTATACACTGCCTTTATTTGAGCCTCGAAATGTCTCAGATCGACCCGGAAAAAAAAATTTCTTATAGAATGTGGCCTGTAGAATCCATAATTTCAAACAGTTCCAAAATTGGGCTACTAGTTCAAAAGTTACAGCCCTTTGAATTTTCTTTCGAAATTGGTTTCTAGTCCATAACTTTTGATTGAGAAGTCCGATCGAAAAAGTACGAATTGTTTTGGATCCTACGCACCAAAATTAATAAGAAAAAGTGTTTTCCCGAGAAATTTTGGTGCAGTCGATTTTTGGTAAAAAAGGAAGGTTATACACTGCCTTTTTTGAGCTCCGAAAAAAAAATTGTCTCAGATCGACCCGGAAAAAATTTTTTTTATAGAATGTGGCCTGTAGAATCCATAATTTCAAACAGTTCCAAAATTAGGCTACTAGTTCAAAAGTTACAGCCCTTTGAATTTTCTTTCGAAATTGGTTTCTAGTCCCATAACTTTTGATTGAGAAGTCTGATCGAAAAAGTACGAATTGTTTTGGATTCTACGCACCAAAATTAATAAGAAAAAGTGTTTTCCCGGGAAATTTTGGTGCAGTCGTTTTTTGGTAAAAAAGGAAGGTTATATACACTGCCTTTTTTTGATCCCCGAAAAAAAAATTGTCTCAGATCGACCCGGAAAAACATTTTCTTATAGAATGTGGCCTGTAGAATCCATAATTTCAAACAGTTCCAAGATTGGGCTTCTAGTTCAAAAGTTACAGCCCTTTGAATTTTCTTACGAAATTGGTTTCTAGTCCATAACTTTTGATTGAGAAGTCCGATCGAAAAAGTACGAATTGTTCTAGATTCTACGCACCAAAATTAATAAGAAAAAGTGTTTTCCCGAGAAATTTTGGTGCAGTAAATTTTTGGTAAAAAAGGAAGGTTATATTCTGCCTTTTTTTGAGCCCCGAAAAAAAAATTGTCTCAGATCGACCCGGAAAAAAAATTTCCTTATAGAATGCGGCCTGTAGAATCCATAATTTCAAACAGTTCCAAAATGGGCTACTAGTTCATTCAAATGAAACCTGCTATATTTTTTTAAACTTTCAAATGTGGAAAAAAATTCTACATCGATCAATTATTAAATTCCCTATACCTATCTGTGACCGTTATATGCATAATTTGCTTAGGAAGAGTCATATAAGTACAGGACCCTAAAGAAAAGCTGCCGATGGTCAAAAATTTTGAAAAATCTTGAATAAGTTGGAATCTTTTGACGCTGGGTATAGGGAATGTGGGTTCAAATGACGTAGATTTTCATGTAGATTTCGAAAATATAATAAAATATTTAAAATAAGAAAGTTGCTATCCACATCCGGTAAAACCGGAAGTGAAACGATCATAATAATACTTTCTTTCGATAGATCATGAAAAACTATGTTGGTGTGCAAATTTTCAGATTTAAATTATTAATGAAAGTCTGCTAACTTTTAGGTAACGGTTTGCGTGAAACAGCCTGTGGGATGACAGGTAATTTCAGGACATACTCGTAAGCTATCAATGGGCAAAAACTTTATGCGATGCAAAAACAGAATTCCAAAATACATCATTATCGTTGACACACAGACGGACGAACACACACATTTTATATTGTGGCAACACATAAAAAACTCTTCAACGCATGCGCCCTTTCGTGGTAAGAATTTTGAAATTTGTTTTTCAAAATCGAATAGGGTATACCCTCGGATATACCTGAAAACCTATTCAAAGACATGCCATTCAACTTTGTAACTCTTATGGTTGCTGAGAAAGAATTAAAGAAGAAATCCAAATTTCACCACTTCTTTAGGAGTGGCTCCCAAACGAAACACGTTGCAGCCCCGATTTATTTGGAAAAAGTGCTTGTCTTGATCCCCTCTATCACCCAATTTTTTTTACATACGGTCATGTAACACCCTGTATATCGACCAAATAAAAAAGAAATATATTTTATACTATTTTTTTATAGTACATAATTATGACACAAACGGCGCCTCATACGTTTAAGTCCGTTACACCTTATAAAGAAAGTTGTATATTTCATTGCATTTTTATTTTCAGCTATGTACATGGACGGCCAAGTGATAGCGAGAAAAGCGAGAGGTCTCCTACACCAATTTAGACAACTTAGAGAAATTCCGTGCACGCTGTCAGGCCTTTGCATGCGATGCGGCCCAGGCATATGGGACAGTTCGCATAGTCCAAGGGTATACTGCACCGGACACGAAAATGGATACTGTCCGAACATTAATTAATCAAATCGCACGCATGTACAAAGAGCATTTGTTCGCCCGAAAAAGTATTATTTTTAAACAATTTAGCCTAGATGAATAAATAAATATAAGCTATATTGTTGATGTTAAAAGAACTATTATCTATCAGCTCATGACCATATCATTATTCACTTGATGGATTGGTGACATGCTGGGTTTGTGATTTGTCATTCGGACGCGGTGCGAGTTTTTGACAATAAGATGCTTGGTGTCTTCATTTCTCAGTGTTTTTGCAGTATGCGTTCACTTAATACCTATTAGCATGCATGCAGTTTTCCAATCACTATTTACAGTTATAGTGCAGACTCAGAGTGTTGCTATGTGAGAGTTCCATCATATTGTACCTACATGTAAAATATCATATCTCTGTACACAGTTTGTTTTATATTTATTACTAAATTATATATTGTAAATGATATTAGCTATTAAATAAATATATTCATCACATACACTTTAATACCTTCGTATATATTTTTTTTTTAATTTCATTTGGCATTGAAACTATAGATATAGGACACGTGGAGAGTCTGGATATTTTTTTCTTTACACTTCTTGGTCCCACTCATAGCCAGAACCAGTTTTTGATTCCATATATGAACCGTAACTTCCTATAGGAAAGCCCACTGGCTACATTAGGTACTGTTGGACCGAAAAGGGCAATGTATGGAATTTGGACCCTGACGTTGTGACAGTTTGATATTATGTCAATTTAAATCGTTTTACAATTTTACAGAAGTTTTGTGCCTAGAAATAAATATAAATACTGGTTAAATAAATCAGGATTTTGCGTAAATTTGGACATAGTCCCGAAGTAAAAATCAGTTGAAATGACGTCATTCGAAAAAATATCCGTGTACGTCAAAACATGCATAATATTATTAACTAACTATCAACTTTCATCTCACACTTTTTTCAATCTAACGAATGGTTAAGGCTGTAACTCGCTGATTCCATACTTTTCCACCACTCCGTATATTTCTTGTGTCAAATCACAACACCCTATATTTTTTATGTTGGTATAATTGTGCATGTTAAAGTCACTAGATATAGTGACTTTAGTACATGTTTGTTTTGAACGCACCCTACCGTTAATCGTCCATTTTTTGAATTGTTTATTTCTTAAAATATGACGAAAAATCATAAAATGTCCTCGTTTTCTCCTGTAAAGGTTGAGGTGAAAGAAGAAAACCTCGTAGGTCATGATTATCTAATTGCCAAAGGCCGTTTAAAAGGAGTGCTACGCCAATTAACAGAACAGAGCGACTCCGATTCCGATTCCGTAGATGAAGCTGTCCATTACTCACCCCGAAAGACGTAAGAGGTACCTCATTCTCACCACTTTCCACGGAAAAGGTTTTCAGGGAATCACGCAAACGAAAAATCGCAGCACCGGTTCCGGTTCATCACACTTACGTGATGAAACTCTTCGATCGTAGCGTAGATCTGGCTCGGTTCGAAGAAGATACGCCATTGTACCCAATATGCCGCGCCTGGATGGCCAACTTACCGCGAAACCCCCAAGTGATCGTCAAGTACGTCTTGTACACTGGCCTACATTTTCACCTACTCTCTATTTTAGGAGGCGGCTATCCTCCCCCGAACCAGACAGTAACACTTGGAGCAATAACTTTACCGAAATAAATCGATTGCCACGCCCCTCCGAGGGATTTCGTACACGAATACCTTCACCGTTACCAGCTCAATTAGGCCGTAGCAAAGACGACGTCGATAAGATTAACTTTAATTATGTAAGGCTTCAAACCGCTTTGAAACGCAATTAACAAGTTTTCAGGAGGATAAATCGCCACTGTCTCGCGATATACTTATTCCCACGCACCTACGAAGATGGCGAAGCGTAAAAAAGAAGTGGATAAGTACGGCGCAAAAGAACGAAAGTCGTTATGAAAAAAGCATGCAAATACTCCAAACTATTTATAATAAGTAAGTTTTTTTTTTGTTTCGTTGATTGTTAATGTACGTTGTATTTTTTTATTTATTATGTGTGTTGTTTTAGAGCTCAAGAGACAATGGATTATTAGAAAGTTTTAGTTTTATTGCCGTGTTGAATGAATAAATGATTACCTTTCTTTAATGCGTTTTGTTTAATTTAATAATCGGCCACTGTAGAACAGGTGCTCATATCTCGTGTGGTGACTGAAAACAGACTAGTCGTGTTACAGTGACTATAAAGACAGTGTCGATAACAGGGTATCTCGTTTTTGATTGGTCGTTGGTTCCGGTCGCCATATTGGAGCTAAATTCCAAACTGGCCAATAGAAAGTTGTCGCCACTGTCCTTATAAAGTCACTGTAGCCGCTGTATGTGATGCAATTGTTTTTGAGCTACATTTTTAGCCACAAAACCACTGAGGCATGGTTGGTTTATATTATGGTTATGGGTTGACTGACTGTTTCAAAAGAGCTCCCACATATTATTCATAAATTTTCCTCTTTATTTTCTTTAGGTAACTTTGAAATACATAACAAGGAATCATAGAAAGAGCAAGTACCGATAATTCTGTCATCACCCCCTAAGTGACACCAATCTACTCCATACACCATGCTTTCGTGTTCATAGAAACTACAAACAATGTCCAAACCGTCTCCAAGGACGTGTGCTCCGCCTAACATACACGCACTAAGCAGAGACTTTGAATTAAACGGATCCCACTTTAATCGCCAGACTGGCCCTGGCATCTTAGTCAAACATTCCTCTACTTTCATATTGCGCACATCCCAAAGTCGCACATTTTCATCATAACTGAAAAGTGAAAGTTTTTAAACCTTCCACCTTCATTTCGAAAATACCTGCCAGTCGCTATTTGGAACTCTTTATTGATGTTCGAGTGCACACTTGTTACCCCAGCTTGATGAACTCTGTTCTTGTTCACCGGTGCCGTGCCAATGCGTGTATCAAAAGTTAATAACAAAGCATCGTCTCCTCCTGAACTCACAATTAATATTAATCCGCTCTCAAAAGATAGTCACCTGTATAAAACACAGCCGTGTTCCACGAGTAAAATGCTGCAATCCACGCTTCAAAGTCGTGCGCTTTAGCTGTATTTTGCAAAACCAAGTTGTTTTCGCAAAGCTCCAACTTATGCCAATTACCCTTCGAATCGCTACAGATCATTTCATGCTCTTTCGTCCAATCTACCGACAAAATCAGTGCTTCGCACGGTACAGTGCACGTAGTAATTAACATTAAACGCTCATTCTCAAATTTATAAACTTCAATTGCACTTGCTGCATTAACTACAGTCAAAATTGGGCAGTGAAGGCACCATTTCTGATCGAGAACAGCGGAGGTATTCACTGTTTGGCATAGCTGTAATTCATTTGCCGGAGTAATCGAAAATAATAGTATTCGTCCGATCCGCTCTTGCGTTTCTGTAAGTTGATAGTTTGCGCAGACAAAGAAATGCTGGTACGGTTTATGCGGGCACCATTCAACTGAATCGGCGTTAAATTCAGTTTTATATTTATGCAATGTTATAATTTGTTTAGTTTTATCTTCGCTCATTGTTGCAAAATTATATTTATAGGTTAGCACAAAAAAAGTAAGGTTATGTTACAATTCCAAAGACCTACCGCTGGTGTACAGTAGAACTACCAAATAACAGTTGATCTACTATAACTTTTGTCTCCATGAGCTCTCATGAGCTAACTTCGTTACTTTAAATAGCAACACCTATTTTTTAATATATTTTTGGATTATACGTGAAATTTCAGTTCTTTGGTACCCACATATCGATATCTACCATTTAAGGTTTTTAAGTTATTTTGACTTTAAGAAATAAAATTGAAGGATGTAGACGGTACCTTGATAATTGGTTATCTGAAAACGTTTGTGGTTATGGTAACCCATTAGTACCAGAGCATAGAGAAAGAATGGGGCTTTCTTTTAGTGTACTTAAAAAAAAGTTAAGTTGCGTACGACTCCACCTATGAAGATCCAAATAAGAAACTTCAAAGACTAAAAACTCAGTTTTGTTAAAAGGAATTATCATTTTCTTACTATTGCATTAAATAGAGAATCGAAAATTAGCATATTTTGATATTACATGTTCGTATAGCTATCTTGATTGATTGTATTGTTACAATTTTTCAGAAATGTAAGGTGGTAGTATGATCAATACACATTATAGTAACTACTTAGATCATTTGAGGTTACATTTATAAAAGCAGGTTTTTGCAAATTTTTTCAAGAAAATACCATTAAGTACGAACTAGTAAAAAGATTCAACACAATGATGTTTAGAACCAGAACCGTTGTAAATATGAACAAGTACAGTATTTCCTATAGGTCTGGACCTTTGGAACCGAAAAAAAAATCGGAACCGCAATTATTTTAAGAACCGCTGGACCGCAATCGTTATAAATATTGTTTCGATAAAAGTATTAGAACCTGAACCGTTATTTTCAATAGATGACTCATGCACTTACCTATAAGAAGCAGCTAAAGCCTTTTCAAGTCATCTTTAGATAGTCCCGAGGATAAGGCTAATAATCGAAGCACAAGATTCGCGGGCACACACATACACGGCACTTTACCAGTTTAATTTATACTTTAATAGGTAACCGAAGAAAGAAAATTAACACAAAAATCAAAAACGCGGCACATGAAGTAGACCGACGCGTACTAATGTGCACGATGGCGGTGGTACAAACGTCAACCGTACAGAAACGTCAGAAACTACGACAGCACAGACCATCAACGGTACGACAGGTTAGGGTGCGTCATAACGTCACAAAAGATAAGTTCCCCTCTCGATCCGCACCTTCAAAACTACCAGGGTCGCGTCTAACCTTTTTCGGGCCCTAGACACACAAACAGTGTAGGGCCCCTTACCCCCCTGGTTTATACTTATATCTCATAAAAACAAAGGTACCTACTTATGGTTTCAATTTTATTCAGTTAACTTAACAAACTCCCATAGAAAATACTATAATAAAATTTACTATTAAACTACTATAGAGAGTGTTATCTTGTGTGCACCATGCACCCACAATTATATTAATGATATTAAAGTATGTTTTATAATGTGTAAAGGTGCGTTTTCACGCTCATGCAATTTGCGCAAATTGATTTGTGCATGCCAATTTGTGCAAGTAAATTGATGCATGAAAACGAAAATTGTTTACTTGCACAAGCCAGAAAATTTGGCTTGAGTAAAATCTGGATGGTCAGATAATTTGCATGTGGTTGGTGCAAATGCATGAACGTGTAAACGACACAACAATTCGACACGTGCATAGAGAGTGAATAATAATAATAATAATTGTTGTTCCGACGTGCACGTGACTTTAATAGACTGTGTGGTTCGTTATTTTGTGTTTTGTTGGTGATAATGCCAAAGAAAGAAAAAGAGTTCATGGTACATTGGTTTATTGAGTTTTATAAATCCTTTCCTTGTCTCCTGCGATCTTCTTTTTTGCACTTTATGCAACTTAGCAGGCCCCCAATTTTAACGGGCCCTAGGCTCATGCCTACTGTGCCTAGGCGAAAACGCGGCACTGAAAACTACCCCTAATCACGGCAGCTACAAATCTTGTGATTTGTGCTTAGACCATATAGTACATGGACTGCTAATTGCAACTAATTTGGTCAAGGACATCGCCTGGGTATATAAGTTTCAGGGTAAACGAATCTATCCGAAGTTGTTCGATGAGACACGATTTGAACTGTCAACCTTTAAATTAACAAACGTCAAATAATTAATCGCATAGAAATGCCAAAAAATCAAACCTATTCTTATTTGTGGAAGTATAGAAGATAAAGAATAGCATTTAAAACATCTCGTACGACTTGATTGCTACAGAAGCTGCTGTTTTTGTGATACGAGTGGTGTTTACACGACTTTAGTTTACCCTGAGATTCACATACCCTAAAGTCACTAAATATAGAAAGTACCGCAATCCATTGGGCTCGTGTGTTAGAGAGAGAACGCATGATTTTTGCCCAAAAATGGCGGAAGTTACCAGATTCTAGTAACTTTAATGTTAGGGATTGTTCCACCTGTTTGGAGATATCTGTATATATTTTTATAAAACATGACAGTACTATGAAGTTAGGTTATGAAAAATGACAGCTATTCAGATTTTATTTTTCAATTTTTTTAAGTTGGCAGCAAATTTGCCCAAAAATGGCGGATGATTGCGGTACTTTCTATATCTAGTGACTTTAACATACCCACGACTACAGCGCCCCCTATCCGTGACCACCTATTTTGTATTGAAAGCATAGAGCGAATAGCAGTCCATGTACTATATGGTCTAAGGATTTGTGACTGCAGCGAGTGATTAGGCTACCGTCTTGGCCCGCAAAAACCATAGATTACAATAGGTTTTCGTACAAAAAGTGTGCACTAGTTCAACAAACGAACAAACCGAAATTAAATATACACAACAAAAGTAAAGATGTCAAATCAGTTTATTTTAACTTTGTAATTAAAATGACGTATTAAATATTAATATTTATTTTCTTGTCCCACTTAAAAGCACTTACCTACTTATTCTTTCCAGTTTATTATTATATTTCGTAAGTAAAAGTTTTAGAACAGCAACATAGTTCATATGATCTTGTAGTGATCAACATGGAGACTGTAGACATACAAGCAGTAGAATCGAAATTGAGCGATGTGACTGTAACCGCAATTCCGATGGTACCGAAGTCCGGCCAAAACCAACAACCGGGCCAGTCGAAGTACGCGCAACTTTTGGGCGTGATCGAAGAAATGGGACGCGAGGTCAGACCTACTTATGCGGGCAGTCGAAGTTCTGCAGAGAGATTAAAACGAGGAATCGTTCACGCTAGGATTTTAGTTCGAGAATGCTTAATAGAAACGGAACGGAGTGCTCGACAGTAACTGTTAAAGCGAGTATTAAATAAATCGGGTTATTTTATAGTACAAAAGTGTGTTACGAAGAAACTTGTTAATTTAGTTTGCACTCTGAGCCTATTCGGATGAATGGGCTAAGTGTAGGTTTTAGTAAAATCAAAGTAAATATGTTAATGTTATAGTCTAATTACTCAGGTGTCTTACAAATACGGATCATATTTTTACAACTGTATAAAAGTATAAATTTTGTATAAATCTACTGTAGTATGTACCAAATCACTTAAAGGCAATTGTGATTAGATAATAAATGATAGTTTTTTAAATTATGGATTCATTTATTATTGTTCAACAAATGCAACTTATCGCATTAGAGCCCTTTTAGGAAGAATAGATTGTCAGGGGAGCTATCTATCTATTCACAGGGAGCAGTTAGGCACGCCAAACGCCCATCATTCCTATCCCCTTTCTTTCGGAACTAGCTTCAGAGCTCGTTCCCCCCAATAAAGCATAGGACCTTGTTTGTCACAGTGGCAGACCACATGCTCAGTAGTTTCATCTGCCTCACCACAGAACCCACACATGGGCTCTCCTACAAGCCCATTATTGTGGAGGTGATAATTGACCATCCAGTACCCTGTAAGGACACTGGTGATCTTTCTAATTTGACTTCTATTCAGTTTTAGAGGCTTAGAAGACCTAGATTTGCCAATTAAGGGCCCTGGACTGTCTGAATCCGGTTGGTTGTTGCCACTGAACCTGGAATTGAGTGGTCACCCAGTCGTTAACCTGGCCCCACAATGAAGGGAGCAAATTCCTAAAAGGTATGCTCGGGCCTGACGAAGACCCCATCACGAGTCTGCTCGTTCGCCCTTTCGTTGTCCCTCAGTGCGCTGGCATCCAAATCAAGCTTACCCAATTATAGACTCAGTTCAACCCTTGCTCCCTGTCTGGGAAAGTGACCGCTTATAACTCTTCGGTCTGACAACCCGGATCACAATATTCCTTTCTTGCGAGGAGGGGTCGGATCTTAGGGTTTCCTTCCAAATCCGCCCATCCCCAAGACTGCTTTGATCCTTCCACTCATCCCAATTGTTTAGCCGTGTGGAAGCCTTCCGAGCATAAGTATAAGCTGTGGAGGCAGAGGCTCAGTGTAATGGTTCTAGTCCCAAAAATCCCTCCATGGACCAAGTTTGCGGGGTTTTCATGGATCCATTGACTCCCAGACACTAGACAGGTGAGTATCTCTGAGCGTACCTTTTCCTGTAGGTTTCCCTCCGTATGGTAGGCCACCATACATAAATGCCCCATGCAGTATATTATTGACCCTATCAGTATCACTACAGTAGTGTAATAATATAGTCAAGGCTTCAAGCCCTATGTACAATATCAAAAGCCCTTCTACATGCCTATAGAATTATGTTATCAAACATCTCTAAACCTTCCCCATATAGTTTTATTCGTTGAAGTTTTTAAAGTTAAAAGCGACTATAGTTTCGGCGTACTGCCATCATCAGGCGATGTGAAAGTTAACAGGAAAACGGTAAATTACAAACGTTGAAGACGGATAAGACGAACATGTTGTTTTTTTTTTAATTATTAACTGGCCGAAGCCAAGTGAAAAACCTGAAGGGTGGTTAAAACGGAAAGGTTGTCCTAAGTTTCAAGACGAATTAATTATCAAGCCTTGTTAAGATAACCAACCGGGGGGATGATGGCAGTACGCCGAAACTATAGTCGCTGTTATTTTTAAAAACTTCAACGAATAAAACTATATGGGGAAGGTTTAGAGATTTTTGATAACATAATATATTTCAACCCCCATTTCGAGGAACGATGGATCCAACTCAAAAAAATGCCTATTGAAGCTGCAGAGTTGCCTCTTTCTGCTTTTCCCTCGATATGTGTTCCGTTTCCAGGTCAGGCGGGACTACCACACTACCCTTTTCAGATCCACTTGACGTCCTTGAAGAGTGAGCCGATCAAGGTCCGCCCCTCTCTGTGGACGACCTCTACTATCCGATGAGCTCATCTCCGTCGAGGATATAATGAATCGCTTCCGAGAATGGCGCGTATCCATCTTATTACGATTGACCCATCAATGCCAAAGCCTTCATCACCCTCACTAATTGAATCAAAGGTCGTGCTGTTAAACCAGGCGCACCCTCGGTATCTAGAAACGCTCCCAGTCCTCTCCCCTGCAAACATCTGCACACGAGGCTGTGAAGAGCCATCTCCGTGGACATCAGTCCTGTAAGCATGTTGGAATGGATGTAGCGGTCTATAAGGACCAGTATATTAGTATACCCCATTCCTCATGTATCAATCCACCATCTTCACCGTTTTTAGAAGAAACGATGATTAGTTTCCAGGAGACATGTGAGAGCCTCACCCGCGGTAGGCGTATATCTGACCCATGGAAGCCTCAGTCTCCTCTATTTTTGCCCCGGCGAGTTTTTCAAAAGGATCTATTACTTCATGAAGACCCTCTATAATATGTTAACACAGAAGGTCCCTATGATAATCTTCTCTTATACCTTCGAATATTGTCCTTACACCTGAGTTGAGTGATCTTGAGATCTTCCCAGCCAGTGTCCGCAGGCAGCTTAGTCCGCATGACCCTTTTTGAAGAACCTCTTTACGAACCTTTTCAAGGTCTTAGTTCCGCCAAGGTGTGCATACGGAGTACAGACAGATACGCAGAAGGTTCGAATACTTAGGTACATGTATTAAAAGATGTCAATAATTCACGGATTTTTATGGTCTTTGATATATAAGCTAACTGAGATGATACTTTTCGGACAGAATATAAGAAATCGGTAAAAAGCCAGCATGTTTCATTCCTCTGACTACAGGACAGCCTCTTTAGCCAGATTTTAAGAATAGATAGAGTTTAGAAATGGATCACCAGGAATGCATTTAGGATGCTGAGGGTGACAATATGCAAATCTTTCCCACTTTCATCCCTTATTTGCCTGGAATAACATTGCCGCCATCTATTGTTCATTTAGATTTCTAACGCCAAAAAAAGCTGTCCATTAGTGCTAAAAGATGTCACTATCAGTCTTAACCAATTGTCACATTTGACATCTGGGTGTAGATAGAAAATTAAAATAATTAGCAATTTTCCACTTAATAACGATTTAAATTCCAAAACGTTTTCATAATGTATTTATTCAAAGACAGTATATCTGTAAAGTGATCGGAATGCGCGGTTTTTTGTGTTTAGATTGTCTGCAACCGTCGTCCAATCAATGGGGGCACCGTGAAGAATTTTCATTGACGGTGAGCGAATTTTATTTATTTATTATCCATATAAAGATCGTTTACACTTTATGTATTATTAGATTAATATGAACAAATGGTATTAATTGCCTTTGGTGCTCATTGGATGCCCTCATTCTATTAAAAGAAAGAAACACAAAAGCTTATATAAATGTATTCTGTTCCAGTTTATTTTCATTAAAGTATTTCTACGCTGACACCTGTGCTGTTTATTTTTACAAAACGATTTTTGGAGTAGATCGAAAGAAGGAATGTATAACATCTGCTTGACGTTCATAAAAAAGTAGCTTTACGTTGGTAAAGAATAAGGCACATGTTTTCATATTACGGATGTACAACTTTTTGCTTGCAAGGCTTGACGTACTTACAAACCGAGTGGAAAATGTATTACAAAGTGTTCATTTGCTTATGCATAATTTAATTAACTCCACACTTTAAAAGGCTACCAAATTTTTGCTTCTGTGTCTATTGCGGGCATTATTGACATTGTTTAATTATGTTTACCATGCCTGTGCTGCTTGAAAAATATGCAGATAAGAACTGATAACGAATTTTTTGTAATTGCTGTTTCGTTTCATGTTGAATAAGGAAAGTAGGTATGTTTTTATTATTGGTCCGCAATCTGCAAATTTTGTGGTTTTTTATGTGTTGTGCCCTATTTCACCATGCAGAAGCTTTAATTAGTGTCTACTATATGGTTCATCAGGTAACATTCTCCGGGGTTAATGTGCCAGTGCTTGTTATGTACAGGGTGGGTTGTGATCGACATACAAGATGGTGCAGATCAAGTGGGACTCGAGGTGAGACTGATATTACAGATTTAACACACAAGGTTCCTGGCTTGGCTACAAGGGTCCTGGGTTCGAATCCCAGGTAAGGCATGGCTGTTTGTTATTGTAGGTATAGTGGGTTGAGTGGGAAGAGTAGCAAATTGCCAACACTCCGCCCACTATAAAATAAAGGCAATAAAAATAAAAACAATTTAAAAAAAAATGAAAACCACTAATTTCAAACAAAACAATTATCTCTTATGAGATAAAGTTTAATATGAAATAATATGTTGAATTTTGGCAGATTAATGAAAGTTTTTGTTTTTTTTATTTAAGGATAAAAGATGACCTAATTAATTATTTTAATGACAAACTTAATAATTAATTTTGCTGATAATCTGCCTACTGAAAGGTAAATATCTGTACATAATTTGTACATCATGTTTATATCTCGGTTTATATGTACCTCGATATGTACCTATATGAAGTACTTAATTGATAATTTTTAAAGTATTGGTTTACGCAACAAAAAATTCTGGAAAAACTTTTTATACATAAAAAATTGTTCTAAAAAAATCTTGTCAGACTTTTTCTTGTTATAGTCCAAGATCCCAGGACCCTCAGATCTTACTTATTTTCTAATTTATAATTATTAGTGTGGACAATGGACGTATACACACCCCCTAGCTCGAGCCCTAGCTTGGGCCAACGGCCAATTCTCATGTATCAGGTGGTACAGTTACGTAAAAATTGTACTCACAGTCAAAGGACTGATTCTTACATAGGGAATATTGTAAATTATTAGAAATTCATACTGCCAGATACCTTCTGTTGGCAGTACCTATTGCCAGGCACTTTTAGTTTATCGAAAGCAAAAAACCACCTAATTCTTACCGTCCGAGACTTGATTTTTATCTATGAAGTTTAGGGGGCTATTTTAACATATTTTGTAAGCTTCCAGACCAATCGTAGGGAGCAATCATCCCCTAAGTAGGTTTGTATGACTTCATGTTTTTGGTTCTCTATTATGAACGAAATTTCCGAGGAAATATCTGTATTAAGTATACAGGGTGATTCAAATTCGTGGCTAATCATTGGGATCTCTGCAACAGTGAGATATACAGTGTGTGGTGCCTCTTTCTGTGATTTTTGAAAAATGTCTTATCGACGAATGAGACGGAGAACAAAAAAAGAAAAATAATGACGTAATTTACAAGAAACATTTCAAAATCAAAAATTTTACATTCATTTCTCATCAAAACGTCCACAGGTAAGTAAGTAGATCTTTCTGAGTCAACATGGCTATAATGGCGATGCATTCAAATGAATTTCTTTTTTGTCCACTATTTCATTCTTGATTTTTTTTCAATAAATGCAATGGCCTTTGTATACCTTTTTTTTTAAAACACGCTATCAAAATTATCAAAGGTGACATCAGATAATTAATTCAGGACATATGTTTGACTTCTGTAACGAAGCATACCTCGCTTCTGTTTCTAGCTCTTCAACTGTGGGAGTGATGTCAATAATTTTGCGTCTGTGACAAGCTATTAGATTAGATGAAAAATCTAATAATTCTTGTGGCACTGATGCTTCTCCCATATTGTAGCGAATATTCCAGAAGTCCCGATAGACAACGAGGCGCCATGAAAGATTAGTCATCGGCGATAAAGAACGCAAACGAATGTGCTCAATCTTTCCGGGAAATATAACGTGTTTTATTCTAGAACGTTCGGAAGCTTTCGTTAAAACCGAATTGTGATTCAGTTCAGTTTCAATTTCAACGCCGAAGTAATAAATAGTTCGCGCTGTTATAAATTTTATATTGTGAGTGATAAATAACAGTACAATGTTATAAATCAATTCATTTCAAGATTGTGTATTAATTATAAATACTTAAAGCAAGTAATTAAATTTACGTTACAGTATTTATTTTCATAATCAGTAGCACTAGGGAGAATATCTTCATCTTTTAATTATTGCTTCAATGATTATTTGTCAATGCTAGTAATATTCTTAGGAGCGATTAATATACACTGTGTCCAAAATTAGAGAAAAGATGTTCAATTACAGAGTTACCAGTTACTAGAAAATTTCGATTACTTCCGAGGATATTTTAGAAAAACCGAAATTTGCCGATTTCGTTTCTGTTTTTTCCTGGTGTTATTTGAGCAGCTACAGAAAAATAAAAAAACACTTTCTCATTGTCACTTTTTGAGCTCTACAAGACACCCTCGAGAGACTTCCAATACAACGACGTCCTAGATGATAGTGTTAGGGACAAGAGACGAGGGGAATTAAAAACATAATAATAGTTTATTCTTTAATTAATATTTGTGAAATGAACTCTTTTCATTTAAAATCTTCACAAACATTTTACAATAAATGCGCCATGGCAATTAGAAAGCGTACGAGTGTTCCAGAATAGTCAAATGGCATTTTATACCAACAAGTAAATGTCTCAATAATCGTCTAAATAATTTATAATAAAATAATATATTGGCTTTGCATGCTAATTTGGTTTGTATGCTACGTTATATTTCCCGATAAGTGTGAAACATCACACACACTCACACAACTCACATCTTTTTCGTTGACTGTGCCCCTTTTAATTTCTGTCTAACGCGCGAATGCATAAATGACAGTACTCAGGACCTACTGACTACGAGAACGTGGATGTATTAGGGGTTGAAATGGACATTGGTATGCAGAACCAAGTTGGAGGCTCGATGCCCCCACTGACAGAATATTAATAATAATAATGATTTATTGTAGTAGGCCTAGGTCTGCTTTTTACAGAATCAACATTTAAGGCACTATTTGACCTTACTGTCAGCCGTAATAAACAATTTAAAACCAACTTTCTTTGAAACACTTCAATGCATATTCATGAAGTGATAAAATTTAAATATGAGTCAATTATAAGAGGAGGAATTAATTAATGATTTCAGCTAGCTAATTTACTACCGGCTTGCGTTATTAAACTGAATTCCATTTCCAATGAGAAATAATTGACAGCCGAACGCAAAGTTTCGCGGAGCTTAATTTTCGTTAATAATAAAGCACATATACAAGCCTGTAACTCCTAACTTGAATTTAGTCCGTCCCTGACCATCGCCCCCATCTGTTGCATTTATTCATACCAGACCACACACAGATTTATATAGAGTTATAGCTACTTGCAAATATTATATCTAATTCAATTAATTAGTGTTAATTGAAAAGAATTTACCTTGTATTCCGATAGTGGGTTCGGGTTGAATATACCAAAATGCTTCTGAACCCGAACGCTTTCTTTACAAGTTCCAAGAATATTCACTCGCAAAAATCACATTAAAGCAATCACGCTTGTTAGAGCGTACATTCTTTGACGTATATTGCTTTTGTCGCATAACAACTGAATTCTGTGCATTTAGTAACGGCTTCCAATTATTCTTATACAATTTATGACCTATGAATTGCGCTAAACAAACGTCATCCGTTTAAACGGTTTAAAGGCAGGCCTGTGGGGGCGTCTAACAAGTTACGAGCACAAAATTTAGAATTGCAAATGTGAATATCTAAAAAACGGACTGTCAGAAGAGGCTATTTGCAAATGATACCTAGATGTAGTACACGAAGCGCATCCTTCCGTAGGGTGGAAACTTCAAATGTGAAAATCTCAAAAACGAAGTGTTGGAAAAGAGTACTCACAAAGTGAAAATGAACTAATTGTGGGCACAGCATCCAGAGATTACTGACCAAATTTCAAAGAAACCCCTTAAAAGCATAATTCTGCATTATTGACATGTCAAAGCCACATTTGGTACTCTGACAATTTATAAAAAATAAAAATAAAATAAAAAATAAAAAAATAAAATAAAATAAAAAAATATAAAATAAAATAAAAATAAAATAATTCTTCTAATTTTACTCAACTGCTCATATTGTTCCAAGACTCACCTTTTTGTTATTTACAGATGACACTTGATGCAAATTTTAGAAATTACGCCTTCACCTCTTGATTGAGGTCAAGCGTGCGCAAATGAATCGCCCAACTTCCGGGAATAAAGTCCACAGGAGGGCCGAATCGGGTGGACATCATCGTCAAAGCTCCTCCGGTTCCGGCCATCACAGATCCGATTCGGCTCAAAGCTGCGACCTGGACATTCAGCACGAAACGAAACATCACCGCTCACGATCGGGACCTTACGAGAAGAACGAGTTGCGGCACGATTCCAGCGGATCTCAACGTGCGGTAGTCGGTTTCGTGTTTGACGTTTTTAAAAAAAATTATTTTCAGTGACGTCAAGATCGAGCATGAACGAGACACCCTACCCTCGTCCGACGTCGTTATTTCCTACAAGTGGTGATAGCAATGACTCGTTACGTCTCGAGCGGGAGCCGTTAAAGTTCGAAGTTAATTTGGTCGGTGCGCCGCCTGAAGTCGAGCAGCTTGTGAATAACATCAAACAGGTTGCGGAGCAGTTCTTGTATCATTGGAAGATGTTCCCTATCGGTAAGTTGGCACTAAAACGTATTTTTTGTTCTCTGCACCGATTGATTCTAAAAAATTCGCGCGCGTCATTTTTCCAGTGCTTCCCGCGCCGATTTTCCAAAAAGATCTGCTCCCTCCCCCTCAGCAAATCGCCTCGGATGGTTCTTTAGGGAGGTATAAGATTAAGTACCACCTTAGGGAATTATACCTGCGAGATCTTTTCGTGGCGCCGTCGTTTGACGAGCTCGACGCGGTCGCCGTCGATTCCAAGGGTGAACCGAGGAAATTAACCGGAAAGCAACTGGAATCAATTCGAGAGAGGGGGTATGCTAAATTTCTATCATCTAATGCATGTGGTTCAGTTTGTAATTTTTTCCTTTCAATAAATTCTTTGTACCGAATTGTGTTATAAGCTTAAACTTAGATCACAGTGTTATAAGTAAGCTAATTCACAGCGTATGTTGTTCTGTAAAGCTTGCACAAGGATAAGTATGGAAAGCCTAAACGTTTGAACTCCCAACAACTTGACTCAATCAGGCACTTAGGGTATGTCTGTGTGATGTGCATCAGTAACCTATTTGTGTACTTTTTTTGTTGACGTGTATCTAACTACACTTTTTTCTATTTTTTTTCAAAACGGTGTGCAGAGTGTTTTTGCTCTTGTGCATTTTACAGTAACGACATCTAATTTTTTTGACACCGAAAGCGGATGATCTCCACTGGGAATTGATCATCCGCGCCTGAGTTTTTTACAATAGTAACGTTGGCCGTTATGTTTTTCAGTCAATTCGAAGTTGAGTCGCTTAATTTTCCTGGCCAGCAACACTGTTGGAGGCTTT